>NC_090311.1:56627500-56927500 GCF_039906515.1 Pseudorca crassidens | reverse complement strand
ATGGGAAAAGGGGAAACAGACATAGAGACATGGAAGAAGCCATGGGAAGATGGAGGCAGAGGCTGGAGTGATGTAGCCCCAAGCCAAGGAATACCTGCAGCCACCAGAAACTGGAAGGAAGAGGCAGGGAAGGATTCTCCCATAGAGCTATCAGAGTGTGGCCCTGTTGACACCTTGATTTCAGGTCTCTGGCTTCCAGTACACTGAGAGAATAAATTTCTATTGTTTTAGGCGACCAGATTTGCAGTGAGATTTTATAGCAGCCTTAGGAAACTAATACAGTGCCCAATAAGCATTCATTGAATGAAAAACATGAGTGGGTGAATGCAAGCCTTGTTGACATTGCTGTTACCTCCATTTGAAATAATTCTTCTGTTTTCAATAACTATCAGTGCCTGTGTATAAATGTGAACGCGTCTGACATTTGAGAGGTATTCCAATTTTGTTTATGGTACACTTTTGCAATACAAACCTAAGCTCCTGAACATTTTCACCCACTGTACTTAAAAGCTTAAGGTCTTACTTAGTCCCTAAATAATTGCTTTCCTTCTCAGCCTGTCAATAGTGTACTGAGAACGAATTCACAAACTCTTTGTTCTTCAGGCAGTGGATGGGAACCCTTATTGGTGTCTAGCCATAAAACATCCCTGTGTCGTTTCCCCATTTCCATCCTGAGACCCTCCTGCTTTCCTTAAGCTAATTCTCGGTTATTGTGTATGTGGAGGAGCCCGTCACAAGCCTCTGTGTGATCACCCCTCGTAACTTGACAAGGGTTATTCAGTCTCTCCCAGGCCCACTCCTGGTGTGTGCTGGGCTCGTGATGTAGTGTGGTACTAACTATTGGTTCCTTGTAGGAGGCGGAAGGTAAATCAAATTGAAAACACCCTTCCTGTGTCGTGCATCTTCCAAATGTCCTCGGGTCTCTATTACATCTTCTAGAGGCTGCCAGATTCTCTGCGGGACGAGAGAAAGCTGGAGCAGCTTCTCTGTAGCGACAGAAGGTACCATTAGCAGAAATACATCATCTCCCAGTGGTGTTAGCAATAGCAGAGTCCTGGTCATGTCCATCCTTTTGCCAGAGTGAGAGAGTCCTCAGAGGCAGAGGCTGCTGGTAACAGAGTCTCCATCATTCTAAAATATCCCCCCTGGAGCCCCAGAGCAGCTATTTCTGCTCAGACACAGCCTGAACTTCAGAGAGCTTATTTCAAGCATTGTTTGTTCACAAGAACTCATTGCTTCCCAGATCCTGGGCCTTTTCTAATTTGGGGGGGGGGGTAGGGGGAGGATGGGTGTGGGCGGAGGATGGGGTAGAGGCGCACACGTGGCTAGTCAGTTGCCTTGGCTGGGCTGGATCAGCCCTTCCAGGTGTTTCTCATTAGACCTCTTCAAAGGCACCCTCTTAGCTTAGAGTAGGGGTTCTCAAACTGCAGCTTGAAGGGCCTGTTAAAACAGTTTCCTGAGCCCCACTCCCAGAGTTTCTAATTCAGTAGGCCTGGAATGGGCCCAAGAATTTGCATTCCTGACAAGTGCCCAGGTGTTGCTGAGATTGCTGACCCAGGGACTATAGTGTGAGAGCCACAGCCTTAGATGCGGTGAGATGATGTTCTTGTGCTCTGTGCCTCCTGGTCATGGCCTTGGTCATCCCATCAGGCAGTGTGGGCCTTTGGGGGTTGGACCAGGACCTCACTCTCACCCTGTTTCTAGAATGCAGTGAAAGCACCTCTTGATTCCTTGTACCTCATCCGTGCTGGTCACCTCCATCTCCCCTGATGAGTGGAGACCTTCCTCCATGACCTTGGTTCTCCCTGGTGTCTTTCAACACTGTTTTCTCCCTTGGGCCCTTCAGCCCTGGGTGGTAGCAGCTCCCCTCTTGCTAGTCTCTGGGTACCTCCACATGCTGGCGTTTCCTCTCATTCTGCCTTTTAATGTGGCCTTTCTTTAATGTTTCTTCATTTGAACTGCTTGTATTGAATTCTGGTTCCTGCAAGGACCCAGTCCTGGAATATTTCTCCCCTCAGGGGAAAAGTCTTTTCTAGGCAGAGACTTAGCCAGAATCATTAAGTCTTCATCTCAAGAGCAGTATTGTCATCCACAGTATAAGGTAGAATTACTACTGAGCCTAAAAGAAATTGAAGAAGTGAGAAATTTATACCAAATGGAAATATGGCACCTTTATCTCTGCTTATTTCAAGCTTGGGGAAATACCAGCCTCTAAATGTCTCATCACCAGAGCCAGGGAAGGGAGAGGGCTTGCTTGCTGCCTGCACAGGTGTTTTTCAGTAATGGGGTCTCTGATCCAGCTGATGGGTCAACAAATGTGTCATCAGTGAGTCTCATTGGGGCCTCTAGCCTGGGCCCAACCCACGGTGCCTCCATGGCTGGACCAGGTGTGTCTCTAGAGGTAGGACTGTGGGGGGATCTCATTTCTGCCTTATGCATGTCTGTAATGTAAAACGCCCATCCGTCTTCCTAGCAAAAAACCAGAACGCTGTCTAGAAAACCAGAGACTTGTGTAAACAGATCCACATTACATCTAGGTGTTCATGCGATACATGTGTATACAGGCATGCATACACACCCACACATACAGAATTAGAGAAAAGAGTGGAAGGAAAATTATCCAGATGTTCATCACGTTTATCTCTGGGTACTGGAGTTGCAGGTGAAACCAAAACTGGAGTTTTGGTTTCTTTATAGTTTGCTGTGTTTATTTTTTCTTCCGTTAATTTTTTTTTATTATTAGGAAGAAATGTTGAGTGTGATATAGGAAATACAGCTCAGTGCCCTGCCCTCTACTTAAACACTGAGCAAATCCTACTTAGTTAACCTGCCATACAGTTTAGGTTCTCCCTCCTCCAAGAAGCCTTTCCAGACCAACCCTTTCGCTCTAAATCTTGGAAAGCACTCTTGCTGAGTTACCGTTCTTATTTCAAGCATGTGTGTTGTCTTACTCCAATCGCTCTATGAATTATGCAAAGATAACAGTTATGCTCTTTATTTTCTGCCTGTTTCCCATAAGGTCAAGTGTAGCTTATCACATTGTAGACACTTATTGGTCAATGGGCAGCATATTCCTGAAAGGACAGAAAAGATATGAAAATGTGAAAGACAAACCTAAGTGCCAGCTGCCCATCCAGATACCCCACATTCCTAACTCGCCTTGGCTCTGGGCCTCCCTCAGCAACAGGTCAGGGGCTCCAGCTTACCCCTGGCGCTGTGGGGCCTTAGGGCACATCCTGAGCTCCCACTGGGCCTGGCTATGAGCTGTCTCTCTCTCCTCTCCTTCCAAAATGCTGACCACTTTTCGTGAAGCCCAAGAAAGACTTTGCACGACTTTAACAGTGTCAGTGACAAGGCCTGCTGATAAAAGAAATGTTCATTCCATTCTCTAGAGAAATCTCTTGCAGGAACATACAGCAAAATCAGTTAAGTCTCCCTCCTATCTAAGGAAGGATACCATCATTTTGTTCCCCCTCTGGTGAAAGCAGAGTCGTTTTTTCCTTCTTTGTCTTGTATAGTCAACCTCTCCCTCACAACGCAATCTTTCTCATCAGATTTTTTGAGAACTCTCAGTTCTCTCCTTTAAACAAACAATCATTCTACCCATAGCCCTATACAGCCCTTTCTCTTCTCTGTTTAGTGTCAGACTTTTCAAAAGAGTTGCCTATTCCCACAGTCTCCATTTTTATACCTTCAACTTATTCAATAATTAACTCTGTTCTAGATCAGCGTGGGTTTTGAACCCATTACTCCGCCATTTGTTTAATTCCCAGTGGCCTCCAAATGGCTAAATCCAAGGGAACTTTTAGTGTGTATCTTGCTTGGCTTTTTAGCAGTAGTAAAAGCTATTGTTTACACCTTCTTTTTGAAACACAGTCTTTCCTTGGTTTTTATGACGCATGTTGTTTTTCAGCCACCTCCCTGGCCACTCTTACCCATCTCTTTACAGGCTCATCCATGTTCACCCAGCCAGTAAATGTTGAAATGTCTCAGCCCAAGAGCCTGTCTTCTTCTCAGTCTGACCTTCCTTTCTTGGTGGTCTCACCCATATCCATAGTTTCAACTAATGCCTGTACGTACCCAGGAACATGTCCCCTGAGCTCCAGAGGTGTCTCTCCCTTCTTGTTGGAGACCTAAGAGTTGACCCATTGGTCCCAACCTACCAGTTTACCTCCTTACCACTTCTTAAAGCCATCCACTCTCACCCTTTACCCTCATCACCCAAGTTTAAACCATATCATGTTTGTGGTTTGTATTTCTTAAATTCAGGACTACTATAATAGCCTCCAAACTGATCTACCTTTATCAGCTTTTGAGCCCTGACAATCTACTCTGCCCCCTTCAACAGATCTTTGCAAAATGCAAACAAATCAGGTCATTCTCCCGCTTCAAACCTTGCACTGCTTAGTCTTACCTTTAGGATAAAGAGCAAACTCCCTTACTTGGTTTCCACCACCCTGCATAGCCTGGCTGTCTTACCAGCTGCCCAGCTCTGTTTCATACCGTCAACATCCCTCACACACACGCCCAGTCCTCCACCCGCACTCCGCACATACACTCACCTCCTTTTTAGTCTCTCTAAAGTGCCACTCTCCATCCTACCACGAACCTTTGTCCATGCTGTTCCTTCTGCCTGAAAATATTCGGCATTCCCTCTCTTAGTAACTTCATTAACTTTGTCACTCTCCTCCTTCTGTTCTCAGCTCACATTACAGTAAGTTCCCTACATATGAACCTTCAAGTTGCGAACTTTCAAAGATGCGAACGTGCGTTCGCATGTCCAGTCACACAAGGCGTGAGTGAAATTGCAGCTTGCCCTCCATCTCCTGTTGCTGAAGATCCTTCAGCTCTACCATCTCCCACCTCCTCTCCCTCCTCCAGTCAGTAACTCTTCTTACCTGTTCACTCGATGCCAGCGCCTGTGTGCCAGCCGTTGTACTGTACTACTGTACTCTTCAAGGTACTGTACTGTAAGATTAACAATGTTGTCTTTACTTTTTGTGTGTGTTTGTTTTTTATGTATTCGTTATGTGAAAAGTATTATAAACCTATTACAGTACAGTACTGTATAGCTGATTGTGTTAGTTGTGTACCTAGGCTAACTTTGTTGGACTTACAAACAAATTGAACTTATGAATGTGCTCTTGGAATGGAACTCGTTCATACGTAGGGGACTTAACTGTATCACTTCCCCAGGGGTGCCTTCTTCCAAGACCAGATCCTGCCTTTTTTTTATGGGTCCTCAAAGAAGCATACACCTCTCCTTCGTAGCCCTTCTTGCCTTTGCAATTTAGCACACATGCCTTCATATTATTTTGCTTATCCATGCCCTTAAATAATCTTTAAGGTCCTCAGGACGAGGACCATATCATTTTTTGTTCATCATTATATCTTCAGCCCCCGGAATAATGCTTCAACCACAGTAGATACTGAATAAGTATTTACCAGATGATTAAAAGACTTTAGGAGAGAACGACGAAATAAAGTGATGGCCATGGAAACGTGATGGAGCAGGCTAGCACACCTAGATGTTCCACCCCCAATCCACCAAGTCAAAAGCGAGAAAGTTCATTTGAAAGTCATGATTCAGGCTTCCAGCATAAATTATATGCAGTTGTGCAAACATGTCAAAGTTTAGTAAATTGAATTTGTTGAATGTAAACAACTTTTGACCAAAATAATAACACAGCTTTAGAAAAAGACATTAGGCACCCACTTTTGAAGAGTTTGTATAATTTAACACACAAGAAAACTCTACTGTAATTATATGCAGACATACACAAAGGAAAAATGTTATTTACTTGCTCCAACCTCCATAAAATAAACCTCCAACCAGGCTGCAGCTTGCTGCATTAATCCTGATTTAGAAATCACCCCCACCGAGGCGGTGGGGCCTCCGTGGGCCCTCATCTTTTCCTTGTGTCAAAATTAGCCATTTAAATTAGAACCATGTTGAGAGCGTAGGTGACGCCAACGTCATGGCCCCAGTGCGGGGAGCACTTAAAAGTGGCCACCTGAAGTTGATTAAACCCTTACCTGTCAAACCCAGTATGGCTACGTTGGAAAATCTTTAATGTAATTAAGAGAAGCACATTATGGGAGGTCAAGCGACTTGCTTTTTGAATTCTACTTCTAATCTGTCGTCAAATGGATGGAAATTGCAGGCTGGGGGAGTTAATGAAAGCTGCATGAGCGAGCAGGGGAAGGGAGGGAGGGGGCTGGTAGGCAGGAGGGCCAGATGGGCGCTCTGTGTCCTTGTTGCTGTGAGGACCAGGGCTGGGGGAGACCCACCGAGCACCCGGCCACGGCCTGGAGGCTCACTCAGCACCTGTCTCTCAGCACATTGGGCCTGTGGGATAAGGGGAGAGGGGCATCTGCACTGCTCCTTGCTTATCTCCAAGTGAGATCTGGGGCCAGGACGGCGGCGGCCCGGGCAGAGTGGAGCCGGCGCCGCCCTCGTCACCCTTCACTCAGAGCTGTCTGATTCACATCGGCGTCGAGCTCGCCTCTTATGCTGATCCCCCAAAGAGCTGGTGGGGTGCTTCCAGCTACTCCTCCAGCTGTCCAGCCTCTGACCCCAGGCCCCTCACAGGTCTACAGCCTTCAGCATGTTGGATGTGGGGAAGACCCAAGAGGCAAGCACGGGCAATGCCCAGAGTTTCTTCTTGGGCGTGTGGGTTCCTGGCCCACTAAGCCCATCTCTCAGTGCATTGGGTGTGTCTGGGCTCCAGGGATCCTGTGCCTCTTAATGCCAGAGTGCTGCCTTTGGGAGATGAAATTACTTGATGCTTTGCTGTGTGTTCTCGCCTGAGGGTGCCGCTGACAGAAGGCAGAGTTTTTCTCCTCTGGTTGCTGTCTCCCTCTTTGTTTTGTGCATTGCATCTGTGTACATTAGCAGAGGGATCTGTGTTTGAAAAAGGGTTACATCCGTCAGAATGTTGCCACTTAAGATTTGCTCTCTTCCTCAGAGATTGACATGAGAACAAGCATCACACTGCATCTTCACAGGGTACTGGCTTGGAGAACTTTCCAGACCAGACAGGTCTTTCCCCTGCGGCTCTCTTCCTAGCTCGAGTATGGGCAGAATGCATCAGTGCTGAGAGAAGAGTTTCAGTCTTCAAGTTTGGAAATATCTTCGATACTCCACGGAAAAGATTGGGTGTCTCCTGTGTGGGGTGGTCCTTAGGAGTTATTTGGAACAGAATGGACAATCTAGGCAAAGTTGAAATACACAGCCAAGATTCCGAAGCATCTCAGTGTCTTAGAAGATCCAAGATTTGCCCAAAGGGTCTTAAGAAGGGTCCAGGGTCTTCTGTTACTAGAATTGTGTGGAGATGTGGCAGATGCAGTTGACGGGATGAAATGCAAAGGGACAAGGCACTTATTAAGAGGGCCTCTAGAGAATTCTCCTTCTTCTTCACTGGGCTTGAATTTCCTTGGTTTAGAGAACTTTTAGTCATTTTCACATAGGAAAAATGGAAGAGATAAATGGAAGGGGAGAAGATGAGACGGAAAAAAATCAGCCTGAAAGTAGTTTGAAATAAGAGCAGAGCATTGGTGAAAGTCATTTTCCAAGGGTCCTCCCTCCCTGCTGTGTTGCTTTATTTTTCGACCAGTGAAGAGTCCCCTTTCTTATCTCCTGCCCACTCCCGTTTCTCATCCACAACAGAAAGGGCAGTGTTTCTAGAAAGGGAGATGTGTCTCCAGGTAAAAGCTGTCCCAAGGCAGTGGCAAGGGAAGCTGCTGTCCCCAGCCCCCATTGGATGCTGTGTTTTCCTCCTAGTCGCAAGTTCACAGGTAAAAGTGAAACGTTACCCTGGGCTCCTCTTCCAAAGAAAGCTGTCTGCTCGCCATGGCAACCTCTTCCTGGGGTCTCAGCTGTCAGCAACGGGGTGCAAAGTTCACAGAACTCAGCATTGTGTCCTCCTCTCTTCGTGTCCTTTTTTTTCTTTCTTTCTTTCTTTTTTTTTTTTTGAAGGGATCGAGGCTGGTTTGCAGCACTATTTAAAGCGAAGATGCCAAATGAGAAGTTCTTCGTTTTAAGTTGGTGCTTATACAAAGCTGCTTTGTGGGTTTTTTCGGCCTGTCAGACTTGTCAGGCCTAGTAAGAAAAAGTATATTGTTTCTAGCACTTGGATTCCTTTCTCCCTGACATCTGCCACTCTGTAAAGATGATAAATTCCTGCCTCATTAGCCAAGGGTGTGGGATTACAGGCTGACAACACATTAATCACCAGCCTCTGTGGCAGGCTGACTAGCAATAGGCATTGTTAACAAAACTTTTCTAATATGTCACTCTTCTCTATGACAGCCTGTAATCAATCATTGTGATTGACGGCGCTGATAGATTACACTATTTATACTTTGTGTAATGAAAGATAGTGTTTCCACCTACTGTCATTTCTGGGCAAGTGGTGGAGGATCAGTGAATAGAAACAAACATAACAACAGGGCAAGCCCTCATCATCCCCAAAATATCCACAGAAATACCTCACCTTCCCAAGTCCCAAGCCTGGCTTGTACGTTTGGCAGTGGACAAGGCAGCAGGATGGCACTGGGGCAGTTACTCTGGGATGAGGGGTAGTGGTGGGGGCATCTGGAAAGGAAGAGGTGTTTTGGATTTTCACAGAGAGCTCTCTTTGCAGTGGATACGCTCTCAGGTATCGAAAGGTCAAGTTTACACAGGTAGAAGATTCCCCCAGCAACCCCTCTCGTCACCCTCATCAGCTTACTATGTGTGTACAGCTGAGGCTTCAGCCCCTCCTCCCCTGCCAGATGAGAGATGATTTAGATGTTGATAAAATATTTGTTCTTTCCTGGCTCTGAGGGCAAATATTATCCTTGTTTCCCTTAATCGTACAGCACTGCGAAAGTCAACAGCACCCGGAGCAAGTACAAAACCAACACTCGGAGAGGAGCCATTTGCTGAGGGCCTTTGCTGGGACTTGCTTTTCCTCTTTGAAGCCCCGAAAGTTCCAAATAGGTTAAGAATGAATCAGCTGAGCTAAGATGGATTCTGGCTCTCACATACGGGACATTTTTGGAGGGTCTTTTCAGTGATTTTTATTTTGGTGTGGAAAGAACTTGTCAAAGGTACAGGCTATTTTTGACTTGCTTGAAGCTATAATTTTCATAGAGTGGCAAGTGGGGATGATCCTGGGCTGGCATCCTCGGAGGCAGAGTGCCTTTCCCTGTGGTGGAGCCGCAGTCCAGCCAACTATACCACAAAAGCCTGTTTTAATCATATTTTTAAAATGATGGTTCTATTTAATTTTCCTTGCTCTTGGTTAAGTACAGGAAAAGTCTCCTTTATTAGTTCTTTAACGTTCATAGATGTGAATCGTCATCTGCCTCTTTAGTACAGGCATAGGTCTGTGATTCTCAGCCTTTCCATGAAATGGGTTTCTGATCTCCCTCTCCCTGAACCTATTCTGTGGATTGGGAGGCAGAGAGGGGAGAATAGAAAGGTAGCAAGGACTTGTCCCCTCTCCCTGCATGTCGTGGTGGTGGTAGGCATCCGACAATTCAAGCTGCCCTGCCAGTTGGCAAAGCAAAAGGAACCTGAGAGGGACCCTGAGTGAAACTGCTTTAGAGGAGGGTGAGACAGGAGGAGGTGCGGGGAGCCAGCAGAGCTAAACTTTAATCTCTCTGTGAAGTTTGAGTGAGCCCAGGATGATTAATGAGAGAGCAGACCATCTGATTAAGCCCCTCCGTGTCATAGGACATGATTAGTAGGTGACAGAGACGGTAACAGTATCCAGCCAAACCCTTGTTTCTTTCACGGCTCCGGCTGTTATATGATTAATGTCCCCAAGGGCTATCTCGGGGTCAGGCAAGGGAACCTGTCAGAACAGGTGGAAGTGACAAAATGGGCAGAAACTCCTTAGGGGGGACAGGAGTGGTGAGGGAGAGAATGGCCGGGGGGGGGGGGGCAGGGGGGACGGGTTGGCCAGATGGAGCTGGCAACCTTTCTCTGAACCAAGCAGGCTCGGGGAGCATCATGGGAATGGAAACGAGGAAGAATCCCAAAACTTCTGATGTTTCCCAGCTCCTGGATGCAGCGAGTACTGCCAGCTTGGATGTGCAGAAAGCACAGTGTGACATGGCGAGTCATCACTCATCATTTATGTGCTGAGGTGGGATGGGACGGGGCTACTGTGGGCCCTGAGGGGATTGATGTGAGATGTCCCCATGTGTGCCTTGTAAGCATGCGTGTTCCCTCAGATGCAGCAGAACAGGGCTCCACTCTGCTGGAGGGATTAAGTACAAATCAAACAGGTAGAGCTGATATTTCAGTTTTTTGCTTTTAGGGGCCAATGCATATAAACTGTCTTGAATGCTCTACTTAGAAAAGGTAAATATGGAGGATGAGAATGGATTCAAAGAATTATATCTTCTTAGGTCTAAAGTGAGCTGTAGAAATTTTTTAAAAATTCAGGTAACCCAGGTTACAGGTGAGAAAACCGAGGCTCAGAGAAGGTAAATGACTTGTCCAGTGGAAGTTAGGACTAGAACCCCAGGCTTTCTATTCCTAGTTTCACATACCAAACCCTTGATGAATCCATTGGTAAGAAGTCTCAGACCTTTTTATTAGATGTGAGCTTCCAAGCAAGACTTTGATCTCCACTTCCCTTATTATATTTCCACCCTCCCTTCCCAGAAGCACTTCGACCTCCAGGTCAAAGGTTCAAATCCCATTTGAAGTGGAATCTCACTGAGTTCCCTTGGGGCAAGCAGTCTTCCCGGATGGCATCTTTGAGAGGAGACTATGCTCGTATGGCAGCCATTTTGATCGACAAGGTTCCTGAGGGGGACCATTTTGACACGAAAGAGAATCTGGATTTTGTTGAGATTCACCCAGCCAGTGTAGCTTCTCTTTTTCCATCTTTGATGCTCTGTCTGTTCATTACCCACATTCGAGAGCCATTCTAGGGCTGTAATGGGGACTGGTAAGACTCTTCAGCCATTTTCCAGGAGCCTCTTGAGCTGCCAGAGTCCCTCTCTGCTCTACATGTCAGTCTGATAACTCCTGCTCTTGTGTTCACACAGCAATAATAATAACTGGGTTAGCACTTGGACTGGGCAGTAACCAGTTCCTTGCATCAGCTTGGTCTCCAACGCAGGAGTTTACAAATCGGGAATCTTTGCTAGGAAGAAAAAGGCCACCTTTCAGCAGAGTTTTGTCCATACAAACTTACCAGGCAGAGATGGTCTTCAGTGAGCCACAGACTTAGTAGCAAAGCCAAGTTCAGTGTCATGATCACAAAGGAGGAAGATGGAGGAATGGAGACTGTATTGGATTATATCAGCAAGGGAATAGTTTGGGTAAGAGGCCCAACCAAGGCATGTTAATGCTTCAGTCCCCCAAAAGTGGTTTATCACTTGGCATTTTATGTGAGTTACCCTCAAAGGCCGAATTGAGTATAAAGGGCACTCAAACCTTCCCAGAGTTAACAGAGACCCAGGGCAGCATTATAGAACAGGTGACTTGGAGGGCAAACCCTCCTACAGATGACTTCTCCCCAGGTCAGGGGATCTATTACGGATAAGTAAATGCTTATTCATTTTAGAATTCTGGTGCATTTTGATTTCTGCTACACAATTTCACCCAGATGTCATGCAGCCTTACCAGGCCAAGTAGAGCGTGAACTGGATTTCCAAGGACAGTTATCTGAATTTGGCTCTTGTGGTCTGAGGGAATCATACAGAAGACTGAATCACTTCCATGGTCAAAGGGATCATCTAGGACCAAATCCTTCTATGAACTGATAGAAAGGTTTGAGAAAACTATGGCAGACACGACATGAGATGTCCAGCCTTTGCTGTGGCCTCTAGCATACTGGCGAGAGCTCCATCGTGGCTTGATGATGCTGATGGGGGTGGTTGAGTTCTTTATATCACAGAGTGAATCAGTGATCTTGGTGGATCATGCAGTCCTTGAGCCTTTCTCCTGTCGCGAAATAGGTCGAGTTTCCAAAAATCGAGCCTCTCTTGACCTACAAAAAGAACCCACCTTGTCAAAATGTTGACCCATTCCCCGTGTGCACTGCTTTGTACTGGAGACTCTATGGGGGAGCCATGGTGCTGTGGAGGTGGCTCCAGGCTTTGCTGTTGGTAGACCCCAAAGATACTTCGGGGTCTTACCAGGACTCAGTGGTCAAGTTGAGGAATCATTTCATGAGCAAGGCCATGAGCAAACGTTTACCGATGATTAAGTTTGTGAATGATGTACACTCATCTAAATTAGAGCAGATTCACATTAGAGCCTGCCTTCCTCTATAATTTCTTGAGCAAGGAGGAAGGGGTACCATTAAGTATTTCAGGGGTGTGGCATCTCACCTTAGGCGACCTCCTGGGAGTGGGTTAGGCTCAATGAAATAATCCTCCACGTGATTCGGCAGAGAAATGTTTGAGCTCCACATTATTAGGATGTACTACACTAATGATGTTACCCAACCAGAGAGCATGACAAGTAGTTTAATGAAGAGCAGCAACTATTCTGGACGGCAGATATTTCTTTACTTAAAGGCAGAGTTCAGGAGATGCCAACCTCTGTTCCTTTGAGGCTAGCACAAATACAAGATTCTGCCCTTTCACGAAGGATGAACACACAGGAAAAACTTAGAGTATGGGAGATGCTCATTACCTTGGAGGATTGACCGTTCTGTGGCCCCGTCAGTCTGGACTCCCAAGTCCAGGATGCCAAACTCTCTTATCCCCTTTGAGATGGAAAAACACCACAGTCTTCTTTTCCATCCTGTTATTTATTTTTTGAAGATTTTCTGAAAATGGCTTCTTTCTGTGTATAGTTGTTTAAAGAAACCAGACCAGAAAAATCAGGCTAAGTAACAACTTTTTTCTCTTGAGCAATTTTCTTTTTTGCAGTTTGGAACTGGAGGCGATTGAAGTCCTCCCTAGTGCCCTGGTAGCTGCAGCCCCTCTTTCAGCATTTTTTCAAAGGGCACAGGCCAATCTGCCCATAATGAGCTTGGAAAGTGAGGATGAAGTCCCTGATAATATGACACAAATTTCTTTACTTTTGCTCCTTATTTCATCTTAATTAGTCCCTGTAGAAAGGATTGATTTTGAGAGGCTTGTAGTGAACATCTGTCGGTATTCCTGGGGTCATTCTTAGCCTGTCCTGTGTTTGACATTTCTTGTAAAAGAGGAGGCATTTGTTCATATTGACATTAGCTGCCTCTGTATCTCTCGGTGGTACAGATGGTCTGTGAATAAAGACATCAAGCTAATAGGCAAGATGACAAGCTTCAATAGAGCTGGGGCTCCTCACACTTAAATGGCAGGGCAGCGTAGATTGCTTCTGCTGCTGAGGCTGGGGTCTGCGGGTAGCAAAGCATATGGAATAAGTTAAAAATGAAGAAGGATCCTGGGAAATAACTAGAAACCTCTCCCTGAGACGATAAGGGCTTTTATTATTATTATTATTTTTCATCCGTGCAGTGTGTCAATGCTTCCAAGGCATGCAGAGCCAGGGAAGAAAGGCGGAAACTGCGTTTTCTGCCGGTCCTGCTACCATACATTTTTGTCCTCTGAATTGGCCATGCAGATCCTATTGGAGGTTTGCAGATCTCAGAAGGGAGCTATTGTTCTTGCTTTTTGGGTGAAGTATGTTTGTGCTCCTGCTTCCATCAGAGGACAGCTACTCTCAAGTCACGAGCTTAGGTTTTTTTCTCCCATGAAACCATATTTTCCCCGAGGACCTCCAGGAAATAAGCACTCTGGAACCTTATAATTCTGTTCATTCCAGAGGTTCTGGGCTTTCTCCCAAATGCACATCCTAGTTTATTATGATAATCCATCTTGGCTTTGGCATATGTATATTCATCTCTATTTAAGTCCACTTATATTTTAATCATGAACCACTTATTAGGACAAAGAGGTTTTTTGGTTGACTCTTGCCAGTGTAAAATACCTCAAGCCTGAAGGGCAGCCTCTCGGTTCTGGTGTTGGGTGCACAAGCCCTCCCATTGGTCCAGGTTTCTTTATCAGTGTCTTTTTTATCCTTTCAGCTTCTATCTTCTCAGATGCTGTAATCCCGATCTTTTCTATCCATCTTCGTTATAGTAGCCCCTATGGACTCAATTACATGAGTAGCTTTTCTTGCCTTCTCCTGAACTGTCTTTAGTTCTATTACACATTCTTTATTTTCCATTTGTACATGGGTGACATGTCTACATGCTTATATTGCTTTTTTAAAAAAAATTATTTAATTTATTTATTTTTGGCTGCGTTGGGTCTTTGTTGCTGTGCGTGGGCTTTCTCTAGTTGCGGCGAGTGGGGGCTACTCTTCCTTGCGATGTGCAGCCTTCTCATTTCAGTGGCTTCTCTTGTTGTGGAGCACAGGCTCTAGGCGCGCAGGCTTCAGTAGTTGCGGCACGCGGGCTCCAGTAGTTGTGGCACGTGGGCTCAGTAGTTGTGGCTCGCGGGCTCTAGAGCACAGGCTCAGTAGTGGTGGCACGTGAGCTTAGTTGCTCCGTGGCCTGTGGGATCTTCCAGGACCAGGGCTCAAACCCATGTCCCCTGCATTAGCAGGTGGATTCTTAACCACTGCGCCACCAGGGAAGCCCTGTGTTGCTTTTCAGTGTTGACACGCTACCTTTTTTCATGGATGATTTGAGGCGGCTTGCAAGGATACAAACTGTAAAACAAAAATAAAAACAGGACCTTACCAAGGCAAGGGAAAATAGTAAAAAGGGGATGATTGCAGAGGCAATGTGCTTCTGCAGTGCAAAGATCAAAACAGTACGTGCTGTTTCTTGTAGGTTGGTGTAGATCAGGATTACTGTGAGCTCATACATACCAAAGACTTGAATCAGGACCAATACCTTTACATGAAAAGGGAAAAATTAACTATGGCACTTGGTAGGTAAATAAAAAAAGTTTATTGCTTGTCTGATTGTTCTTTATTTTACACACTGATTGGGTTGAGATTTTAATATATGTACCCCACCCTCCTCACACATAGGATCTCGACTTATCAACTCAATTAAATGAATTATGGTGTTGGGAGAGTCTCACCTAGAAAGAGAAGGAGGTACGAAAGAGAAGGGAACAGGGAGAGAACACAGAAGAGTGCAAAGAGAGAGGAAGGAGAAGAGGAGGGAGACTTCTAATTAGCTTGGATAATGGTAAGATTAATGAGATGCTTTAGTTAATGAGGCAGTTAGCTGGCAGAGGTCTTTCCAGTGCCCCTATGTGGGCTTGAGGCGCCATTATGAGAAGCTGAGTCAGATATTTAAAGAGCAGGGAGAGCTGGGCTTCCAAAAGCCCGAAGCCAGGAAACAATCCACACACAGTTGGCTGGAGTCAGTTTGATGCAGGTCAGATGGGGACATGACCCTGCCTTTGTTTCTCCCTGGGTACTATGTCCTGGCCTCATAATTCAACTCCCCTGACCCCTGAATGGGCTGTCATGAAATGAACAGAACCTTCCCCTACTTTATTCTCCCATGTTCCATGAGGACTCTTGTTTTTTGGGTTTTTTGTTTGTTTGTTGGCTCTCAGTCATTGGAAGGGGCCATTGTTCCTGCCTCCCCCACTGTGGTGAATTTCTCAAAGATGGAGACCATGTCTCTACCATTAGATTCCACTCTCCTCTAGATGGAATTTATATCTTTTGTTCAGATTGGGAGCTCCCTAATGATGGGAATCAGTGTCCTTTACATTATTTGAAGAGCTTCTCAAAGCGGACAGATGATTCCTTTCCTTTTTTTCTCCTCTGAATCCCACCATATATTTTACTGAGGATCCTGCATCTCTTCATTCCACAAATATGTATTGAGACCTAGTATGTGCCAGGTACTGTTGTAGGCACTTGGAGATACAGAGTGAACAGAGGATGAGTTCTCGTGCAAGGAGTTTACCTTCCGGGGCAGGGGAGGCAAGAGAGACAGATAAGAAGTAGATAAATATATGTCAAGCAGGGTAGCATCGGTGGGGGATTCAGGGAAGTGATGCTATTTCATGCTGGGTAATCAGAGGTGACCTTTCTGAAAAGGTAACATTCGATGGCCGGAAGGAAGACATATGGTTATTTGGGCAGGGCGATGAGAGTTCTAGGCAGAGGGAACAGCAAATGCATTTTCCCTCGTCTCTTGTATCTCCAAGGGAGTGTGTGTGACCAGCAGCATTGTCTCAGGGGGCTCAGAGACACCCAGTCACCCTGAATCTCAGAGTCAGACGCTTCAGCATCTGCTGTGGCAAACTCTCCTGCCTGAGCTGTGTCCGAGCTCAGTTGACATTGGCAGCCCTTTTTAACCCATTGGCACCTTCAGGGATCTTGCTCTTTCCCCTCGACTCAGAGTTTCTCCAGGGTAGGGATGAAGGCTCCACCTCTTTTATGTCTCCTAAATCATCTAGGACAGAACTGAAGGATGCCCAGATCTGAGTGTTTTACTCAGTGCTCATTGGGGGTTCCACTCATGCTATTTGAAATGCAGTCCTTTCACATTGTTTAGTACTGATCAGTGACTCTTCATTCTCCATGCTGCCTTCTGGTGGAGGCAAAGAACAGCGCTCAGACTTGGGATCCACGCTGTCTGAGTATAAATTCTACTTGCTCTGTGACTTTGGACATAATAATGATCCCTATGTCATCGAGAGGGTTGATGACTCAATACATGTGAAGCACTTAGAAGAGTGTCTGATGAGTGGTCTCTAGGTGTTATTGTTTACTGTTGCTATTATTAATATTCTTTCAGTGTGTTTTATACATATAAGAGTTCTAGAAGTCAAGTGGGTTAGGGTAGTCCTGACTTGCCTGAAGACATAACTGGAAGGCATTCTTTCCCAAAAAGGTGAGGTGAGGCGGCATCGATTGTGTCTCAGACGTGCAGGATGCCTGTATGAAGTGCAGGATGCTGGCTGAGGTGAGGGACAATGCCACTCACCTTGCTTCAGGGGCTAATTAGCTGTTTCAATTTTATGTCACCTCCATGATTACAGGTTTCTGAAGGATACTTTGCCATCTTCCTGTGTGTCTCAAGCTCTGTGTCATATTAGGAGATCCAGCAAATATTTGCAGAATTAATGAATAACTGGTTAGGTGGACGGTTGGATGTATGGATGCATAGAGTAAATGAGTTATGAGCCTTTTCAAACTACCAAAGAGGTGAGAATCTGTTAGCTTGTTTCTACCCGCACTCCATCTTTTTTTAACCTTCAGTTCTCGCTTCCCTCTGCCTTTCCTCTTTCCTTTCCTCCTTGCTTTCCTCTCTTCTTGTGCCACCTCTCCCATTGCTTCTGGACGCAACCATGTCCCTGTTTGTCTACTATTTTCTCTTTTATCCTCAGTATCACGTACCAAGCATTCCCCAAATCCGTTAAAGATCAAAATCTAGAGTGTTCACAGTGTGGTGGCCCAGGTGGCCCCAAGGAGCTGGGGTTTTGCTTTCTCCCCTGGGTATCTGTTCCCCAGGATGACCCAGCATCATTTGCTGAGGTAAGAGTACCACAAGCTCCCCTGCAATACCCTCTGTGTCATCGTTTTGCAAACCGCCTTTGCCAAGTGATCATGGCTGAAACTGATGCCTCCGGCACACATGAAACTCACACCTTTGCTCAGGCTGCCTCTCTCTATACTTACTACCGTTTAAATGTCACTGCTATTGAACAGAGAGTGGAGTAATGTGTCTGGGAAGACAGCTAATGCTATATTTTGGTAAGTTCTTATCAAAATGCCTCTGGCAAGGTATTTGCCCTTGATGAAAAGAATCCTAGTCTTGCTTGCAAAACTCACGAGTAATTATACCAGACCAAACCCTTGGGACTTACCAAGGGAGTCCTGAACCCTGTGGGAGTCCTGAATCCAGGCCCTTTGTTCACAGGATAAATGGAGGTTTGGATGATGTCCTTAGCACCAGCAAGGCTAGGCATAAATAATCTCACCAGACATCTGTGGAAAATTACTCTGTGGGTAGGTCATGAACAGCAACTGGGAGCTGCCCAGTCTCCATCATTTTCATCATAAAAGCAGGTATCTAGGGCCATATTTTCAGTGGAAAAATTAGTGGCATGATCATTATTACTTGTGATATTTCTACTTACCTAAGAGGATAGTTGTAGGGAGTAGCTATTAAATCAGTAATGTTAAGAAGCTGGAACTCAAAGGGGATTAGAATCTAGATGATTTTTCTGATGCAGATTACCTAAATTATCTTTTGGCCTTTGAAGAAGGAAAATAAGATTGTATTTATTTCTCTTCTTTCCCTCCTCTGTAAATGCCTAACTGATTTTATTCATCTCAGCCTACTGCAGTAGAGATAGCAGCAAACAGCCTCCACTTAACTTCTTTCTGTTAACATGATGTTCTTCGCAGGAGGGTAGGGGCGGGCAAAGGAAAGCCAAGAGAAGTCAGTATCTTCCTGTGTTTGGCTGTGGGGTGTGTGGAGAGGGTTTGGAGAATTTTCATTCTTCAGAGGCCCTTCTTTTTACTAACCACCACACTTCGTAATGAAGTTATCTCCCATTCAGCTACACACTGGTGAAATATTGTTTATGAGGACCATTTGCTATGTTTAAAGAATGTATATTTGGAAGTTACCTGTACCAAATAGATTGTGAATATCTTGTTTTCTCATTGTATCTACCCTGAAATGATGAAAGATTCTTGAACAAAAAATATTAAGCACGTATTGGTGACTGAGTGGGTACCCAGAGTAGAATTGCCTACCATGCGTCAAGGCAGGAAACCAAAAGAAAGTGAAGACGAAGCATCGGGGTGGGAAGATTTCCAGCAGATGGAGGCCTCCCACCTCGGGCGGGTGTGATGGCTGGGCGTAATAGTCTGGGTTCCTGGTGGTCACGTCCCCCATCGTGACCACGTCCAGCTGGAGGGTCAGAGCTTCAAGCCAGCCTTCTGAAGACGGAGCAGCCCCATAAGCCACGTTTCTGTGAAGAACCTCAGTTTCTGTGAAGAGGACGTCTCTGTCCCCTCACACGATGTGAACCTAGCATGTTTTGTGTGTTGCACTCCTGCGGGTACTTTCTTCCCTTGCCATTGCTGAGTGAACCAACACACAGTCGTGGCTGCATGTCCCAACTTCTTCCTTGAGGGCTTAAGGAAAGAGGGGAGAATAATAAAGGCCCTATTTTGAGAAGCCACCTACCATGCCCCCATGTCCTCAGACAGCTATGGAACGCAATGTTGCGCAACGGAGGAGAGGTAAGAACTTCCACGGGGCTTTGACATTCAAACCCCACTCATACAGGTTGACTGAGAAGAGGGATATAAATGCATGACTGACCCCAAGATGGAGCCTCATAACAGAAGCCAGCTCTGTGGCTTGTTTGACCTCAGGCATGCTGAGGATGCTCGTGACGGAGCTGGCCTTTCCCTTCACAGCTCATCCAGTAGGGTCTGCCTTCTCTCTCCCTTCCACGTTTTAGATTGACTACCATGTTCGTGCAGTAATTTTGACTTTTTGGTTTTTACTCACAGTTGCGGATAATCCATGTGCATTCTGTACACGTCAACTTCTGCCTTCTTTTTTTCTTCCTGAAAGCATGTCTTTGTTCAGGGCTCTGTGGCTGCAGGAATTAATGGAACTGCTAGTACGGCTCTTTGAGGAGCAAGAGGGATACTGCAAAAAAAAAAAAAATAGGGACGAGCAAAGGGCCTGCTCGTGTGGTGGGTCTGTCATCCCTCCCTCCACCAGCCCTTCTTTAGTGCCTTATTCCTTTTGCGCCTCTACATCCTGGCTTCTGTTTCTTGTCTCCTTTTTTCTCTCCACTTCTGCCCGCATACTACTGTCTTTCCATCTTGTGATGCATTTGGCTTTTTTTGTGGCTCTCATGCAAGGGATCTCACATAGTGCTGACCAGCCTGTCGGAGAGGGTGCTTTTAGTTCAGGTTTGCAGCTGAGCCATTTAGCTGTGGGCAGAGATGTGGAGTTGCATGTAGAACACCACAAGAGAGCTATGGTTATGACAGGCTCTCTGCATGGAACAAGGAAAGAACGATCTCAGGCAAAAGGCTCTCAGCATGCTTCCTGATACCATTGCCAACCCAACCCCCCCCCCCCCCCCCCGCCCCAAGCAGATAGTGCTGAAGGGAGGAGACTTTTCAGACCAGATACCTGGCCGAATGTTTCCCTGAAATTGAGCCTGGAGAGCAGATTCGGACTTTTCCTTCTACTGGCTCATAAAGCCAAGCACGTGGATACAAAGTTGTTTGCTCACCTAGGAAATACCAAGTGGATGCTTGCTGTGCAGCCATTCTGAGCACTGACAGTTGTTGAGGACGTCAGGATTCTGGGTACCTGCCTAACTGTTGTGGCCTGTGGCTGGGAAAAATAAGGTCATTTGTTTTTTCATATTGGTATTGCTAAGCAATCTTAGTAAGTGTTCTCTAACTATGTTCTTTAAAACTAAATACCGTCTCAAAAATGTGGCGTATGTACATACATACATATATACACACACACACATATAGACACACACACATATAGACATACATACATGCATGCACCCAGCAGAAGCACTCTAGTTAACCAATTTGCATTTCACCAACTGGTGTACTTACCAACACCCGCTCTTCTTCCGTGGAACAATCTCCCTGCATATGCACAGCCGGCAGTTTCTCTCCTCATTCAACCAGGTACTTCTGGTCCCACCAGGTGACCTCTGTACTTACCAAGAGTCGGTTGAATCTGTTCCCAAACCTACTTATGTTAGTTGTGTTTAAGTTGTAATAATGCAGTTTGGTTAAATGTTATAAAACCAAAGAAATGTCAGAGTGCAGGGGATTCCTTTTTTTTTTTTTTCATGAAAACTAAAGTGAATGTGTAAGAAAGACTCAATGAGGTTTAGTTGCTTTTAAACAATACAACAAATTAAGTATAAACAAGACAGCTGAAGAAGCTTGGGAGAAAATAAATATCATAATATTCTAGAAGGAGTCTGTACTCAGATTGCCTTGCCAGAGTTTTTAAGTTCTAGTTCCCCTTTAAAGAAAACAGGACATTTTGGAATCTATATAATGAGAAAGGTATGTACAGAAGAGTCCATGCTGAACTCCAGTGAACAGACCCAATTGCAAAGGAAAAGGCCGAAGCTGACATCAAAAGATCTGCAAATTAGTTTGATTCACATGATTTAAATGAAAATAAAATGTTTAAGTACAGGTGTAGCATTTTAAGCAACGTTTCTTTCTCACTGTTGTGGCCTCTCCCGTTGTGGAGCACAGGCTCCGGACGTGCAGGCTCAGCGGCCATGGCTCACGGGCCCAGCGGCTCCGCGGCATGTGGGATCTTCCCGGACCGGGGCACGAACCCGTGTCCCCTGCATCGGCAGGCGGACTCCCAGCCACTGCGCCACCAGGGAAAAGCTAAGCAACATTTCTTTAACTGGATAACCAACTACTGGCTTGGATGACAGCATATAACGTGCTCCTGCTCTAATACTTGCCTATAAAATCGAAGTCTGGTGACTGTGCTGGGAGGAGAAAGGAGAGAATTGGCAAAAAAAATGAATTAATTCAACTATTTATCAGCTTTTTCTTTTTTTTCTTTCTTTTGCCATGGAGCTCTGGGTCTAGTTCGTAACGGAAAAAGCAGACACAACCTTTTGGAGGTTATAGATGGAGGAAAATGAGGGTTTTCATAATCCTGGGACAGCTCCAAAGTCTGCCACTGCGTTCCTGCTGTAAACACACACCGCTGGCATTCCACAGCCTCCAGGGCAGCACAGATGGAAAACACGGCGTTGTTGGTGTGGATGGAGTCAGTGAGGAACAGGCGGGCTGCCTGTCAGCGCTTCCCAGGTCAAGGAAGTTGCAGGTGGCTGGGAGCCGGCTCAGGGATCTGGCCCCCGACGTCAGCCCAGGCAGCTCTCTTGTCAACAAAGAGAGCTCCATGTTGCAGAAATTAAAAGCAAACTTTGCCTTTGACTCAGACAACGTGTGGGAAGTGGTAGCTCAGTGAGAGGCCAGGGGCCACGTGAGCTCAAACTCAAGCCATTCCCTTAGCTTCACGCGACTGATGTTTATGCTCCCTGATGTGAAAGAAAGTGCAGTGAAATCCACCCCTGAAGTCCTTGCATCTGTGAAGATGCACAGAGATTCAGGAGCGGCCTTGGAGCAGTCCCTGCCAGCCGCGTGCCCCGGTGCACAAGGCCAGGCCCTTTGCGTTGTGGACATGATTCCCCTTTGTCTCACCCAGAGCCTATTAGGGAGGTGCCCGTTAAAGATGTGTAACCGGGCTTCCCTGGTGGCGCAGTGGTTGAGAGTCCGCCTGCCGATGCAGGGGACACGGGTTCGTGCCCCGGTCCGGGAAGATCCCACATGCCGCGGAGCGGCTGGGCCCGTGAGCCATGGCCGCTGAGCTGCGCGTCCGGAGCCTGTGCTCCGCGACGGGAGAGGCCACAACAGTGAGACACCCGCGTACTGGGGGAAAAAAAAAAAAAGGATGTGTAACCACTGAGCAGGGTGTATTCCATGCAATGCAAGTTAGTGGCTGGAGGGCCCCCTGTCTATGTTCCAAGGAGCATCTACTGTATTCTAACATCTGTGAGGGATACACAGTGGAGTCCAACTGGAGACTCCTATATCCTAAGTGAAATAAACCCTTTCTTGTAAGTAAGAGGGTGATAAATAATTTAACATAATTTTTAAATATGGATGGTTCTCAGCATCTCCCCGCCCTTTGTGGTTCTCTCCTTTTTTTAACACCTCTAGGTATCCCCTAGGGAGAGTCACTCTGTTAGGAATTATTCCAATCTGCTGCTTAACCAACAGCAGTGGTGCCCGTGCCACCCAATTCACAGATGAACGCTGGTCTGGCTTGATGTTCTCTCAGTTCCTGTCATTCACCTCTGAGCTGACCTCTCTTTACTTTGCTCGAGCTCCCAGCTTGGCCACTGATGTTCCTCCATCCTGGAAGCCTCACCCCTCAGGCTGCCAGGACTCTTGCCTTTTCAAGCCCAGCACCAGACCTTCCTCTCCTACTTCTACTCAGTGTACTGCCCAAATTCCATTTCCAGTGGGCAGAGTACTATTTTTTAGCTCCCACTGCAAAGTGGTTGTGAGACTGAACATTTGTCTCCTACCACAGACCTTTACGTTAGAGGGATCTTACAGCAGGGCTGCTTGGACAGACAGTTCTCAGCTATGTGTCTCTCTCTCCCCATGGGATGTACACACCACTATGCTGGGTGGGTGATGGTGGGTTCTAAGAACTCTCCAAAACCACCATTTTCTTGTACCCTCAGGTCCTGTTGTGAAACTAGGCTTGTTTGTTGATCTTCTTTCTCTAAGGGTGAGCATCCTCCCAGCACAGACAGTGCCCCACAGGCCTGCTCCCCACCATTTCATGTCTGTTTCTCTCCCTCCCCCAGCAGTCCTACCTGTATACATACACAGACACACACACCCCTGCATGCACACCACACATATATCCATTCTCTGCTGTGCCTGCAAAGGATCAAAGAAATGTTTTAGTGGGAAGTTTTCTACAGTAGAAGTTAATAGTAAGGGATCTTGACCAGATTACCTGGGTTCAATTCCTGGTTCTGTCACTTACCAGCTTTCTTACCCTGGGTACATTACTTAACCTCTCTGATTTCCATTTTTTCATATATAAAATGGAATAATAATAGTACCTACCTTGAAAAGTGTCCGGCACAGCATTTCTATGCTGGGAACACTAATCCAGTGTGTCAGGTGCAAGACTTCTGCATGCGGCTTTATAGACAAGTGAAACTAGACTAAGCACAAAAGAAGTAGACCTTATCACCTAGATTCCATCGTATTTTTCCCGGCGACCCCAGTGGGCTTTGCTGGCGACACCATGGGTGTGCTCTGAAAGAAAACAGAGACACGGGATTATTCAGAATTGCACAACTGGATGATGGTAGAACGCTGCGGATTTTCCTCTCTCTCACTGCCCTTGACTCAGCAGAGGGGAATCGGAACACCGTAATGACATCTACTGTGACACCGTCTTCCTCTAGACTATAACACACAAGAGAAAGCTGTGTGGCTGACAGGGTCTTGGTGCTACGGCCGGGTGTCAGACCTGTGCCTCTGAGGTGGGAGAGCCGAGTTCAGGACATTGGTCCACCACAGACTTCCCGGCTCCATGTAATATCAAACGGCAAAACTCTCCCAGAGATCTCCATCTCAATGCTAAGACCCAGCTCCACTCAACAACCAGCATGCTACAGTGCTGGACACCCTATGCCAAACAACTAGCAAGACAGGAACACAACCCCATCAATTAGCAGAGGGGCTGCCTAAAATCACAATAAGGTCACAGACACCTCAGAACACACCACCGACGCGGTCCTGCCCACCAGAAACACAAGATCCAGCCTCATCCACCAGAACACAGGCACTTCCACCACTTCCACCAGGAAGCCTACACAACCCACTGAACCAGCCCTAACCACTGGGGGCAGACACTAAAAACAACGGTAACTACGAACCTGCAGCCTGTGAAAAGGAGACCCCAAACACAGTAAGTTAAGCAACATGAGAAGACAAACAAACACACAGCAGATGAAGGAGCAAGGTAGAAACCCACCAGACCAAACAAATGAACAGGAAATAGGCAGACTACCTAAAAAAGAATTCAGAGTAATAATGGTAAAGATGATCCAAAATCTTGCAAATAGAATGGAGAAAATACAAGAAACATATAACGAGGACCCAGAAGAACTGAAGAGCAAACAAACAGTGATGAGCAACACAAAAAATGAAATTAAAAATTCTCTAGAAGGAATCAATAGCAGAATAACTGAGGCAGAAGAACGGATAAGTGACCTGAAAGATAAAATAGTAGAAATAACTACCACAGAGCAGAATAAAGAAAAAAGAATGAAAAGAATTGAGGACAGTCATAGAGACCTCTGGGACAACATTAAATGCACCAACATTCGAATTATAGGGGTCCCAGAAGAAGAAGAGAAAAACAAAGGGACTGAGAAAATATTTGAAGAGATTATATTTGAAAACTTCCCTAATATGGGAAAGGAAATAGTCAGCCAAGTGCAGGAAGCACAGAGAGTCCCAGAGAGGATAAATCCAAGGAGAAACACTCCAAGACACATATTAATCAAACTATCAAAAATTAAATACAAAGAAAAAATATTAAAAGCAGCAAGGGAAAAACAGACTACATAATGCAAGGGAAAAACAGACTACATAATGATCAAGGGATCAATCCAAGAAGAAGATATAACAATTGTAAATATTTATGCACCCAACATAGAGGCACCTCAGTATATAAGGCAAATGCTAACAGCCATAAAAGGGGAAATCGACAGTAACACAATCATAGTAGGGGACTTTAACACCCCACTTTCATCAATGGACAGATCATCCAAAATGAAAATAGGGAAAGAAACACAAGCTTTAAATGATACATTAAACAAGATGGACTTAATTGATATTTATAGGGCATTCCATCCAAAAACAACAGAATACACCTTCTCAAGTGCTCGTGGAACATTCTTCAGGATAGCTCATGTCTTGGGTCACAAATCAAGCCTTGGTAAATTTAAGAAAACTGCAATTGTATCAAGTATCTTTTCCGACCACAATGCTATGAGACTAGATAGCAATTGCAGGAAAAAATCTGTAAAAAATGCAAACACATGGAGGCTAAACAATACACGACTAAGCAACCAAGAGATCACTGAAGAAGTCAAAGAGGAAATAAAAAAATACCTAGAAGCGAATGACAATGAAAACACGATGACCCCAAACCTATGGGGTGCAGCAAAAGCAGTTCTAAGAGGGAAGTTTATAGCAATACAATCCTACCTCAAGAAACAACTCAAATAAAAAACTTAACCTTACACCTAAAGCAATTAGAGAAGGAAGAACAGAAAACCCCAAAGTTAGCAGAAGGAAAGAAATCATAAAGATCAGATCAGAAATAAAAGAGAAAGCAATGAAGGAAACACTAGCAAAGATCAACAAAACTAAAAGCTGGTTCTTTGGGAAGATAAACAAATTTGATAAACCATTAGCCAGACTCATCAAGAAAAAAAGGGAGAAGACTCAAATCAATAGAATTAGAAATGAAAAAGGAGAAGCAACAACTGACACTGCAGAAATACAAAGGATCGTGAGAGATTACTACAAACAACTATATGCCAATAAAATGGACAACCTGGAAGAAATGGACAAATTCTTAGAAAAGCACAACCTTCCTAGACTGAAGCAGGAAGAAATAGAAAATATAAACAGACCAATCACAAGCACTGAAATTGAGACTGTGATTAAAAATCTTCCAACAAACAAAAACCTAGGACCAGATGGCTTCACAGGCGAATTCTGTCAAACATTTAGAGACGAGCTAACACCTATCCTTGTCAACCTCTTCCAAAATATAGCAGAGGGAGGAACCCTCCCAAACTCATTCTATGAGGCCACCATCACCCTGATACCAAAACCAGAGAAAGATGTCACAAAGAAAGAGAACTACAGGCCAATATCACTGATGAACATAGATGCAAAAATCCTCAACAAAATACTAGCAAACAGAATCCAACAGCACATTAAAAGGATCCTACACCATGACCAAGTGGGGTTTATCCCAGGAATGCAAGGATTCTTCAATTTACACAACTCAATCAATGTGATACACCATATTAACAAATTGAAGGAGAAAAACCGTATGATGATCTCAGTAGATGCACAAAAAGCTTTTGACAGAATTCAACACCCATGTATGATAAAAACCCTCCAGAAAGTAGGCATAGAGAGAACTTACCTCAACGTAATAAAGACCATATATGACAAGCCCACAGCCAACATCGTTCTCAATGTTGAAAAACTGAAACCATTTCCTCTAAGATCACGCACAAGACAAGGTGGCCCACTCTCACCACTATTATTCAACATAGTTTTGGAAGTTTTAGCCACAGCAATCAGAGGAGAAAAAGAAGTAAGAGGAATCCAAATTGGAAAAGAAGAAGTAAAGCTGTCACTGTTTGCAGATGACATGATACTATACATGGAGAATCCTAAGATGCTACCAGAAAACTACTAGAGCTAATCAATGAATTTGGTAAAGTAGCAGGATACAAAATTAATGCACAGAAATCTCTGGCATTCCTATACACTAATGATGAGAAATCTGAAAGAGAAATTAAGGAAACACTCCCATTTACCACTGCAACCAAAAGAATAAAATACCTAAGAATAAACCTACTTATGGAGACAAAAGACCTGTATGCAGAAAACTATACGACACTGATGAAAGAAATTAAAGATAATACAAACAGACGGAGAGATATACCATGTTCCTGGATTGGAAGAATCAACATTGTGAAAATGACTATACTACTCAAAGCAATCAACAGATTCAGTGCAATCCCTATCGAACTACCAATGGCATTTTTCACAGAACTAGAACAAAAAAATTTCACAATTTGTATGGAAATACAAAAAAACCCAAATAGCCAAAGCAATCTTGAGAAAGAAAAACAGAGCTGGAGGAATCAGGCTCCCTGACTTCACACTATACTACAAAGCTACAGTAATCAAGACAGTATGGTACTGGCACAAAAACAGAAATATAGATCAATGGAACAGGATAGAAAGCCCAGAGATAAACCCACGCACATATGGTCACCTTATCTTTGATAAGGGAGGCAAGAGTATACAATGGAGAAAAGACAGCCTCTTCAATAAGTGGTGCTGGGAAAACTGGATAGCTACATGTAAAAGAATGAAATTAGAACATTCCCTAACACCATACACAAAAATAAACTCAAAATGGATTGCAGACCTAAATGTAAGGCTAGACACTATAAAACTCTTAGAGGAAAACATAGGCAGAACACTCTATGACATAAATCACAGCAAGATCCTTTTTGACCCACCTCCTAGAGAAATGGAAATAAAAACAAAAATAAGCAAATGGTACCTAATGAAACTGAAAAGCTTTTGCACAGCAAAGGAAACCATAAACAAGACCAAAAGACCGCCCTCAGAATGGGAGAAAACATTTGCAAATGAAGCAACAGACCAAGGACCAATCTCCAAAATTTACAAGCAGTGTGTGCAGCTCAATATGAAAAAAACAAACAACCCAATCGAAAAATGGGCAGAAGATCTAAATAGACATTTCTCCAAAGAAGATATACAGGTTGCCAACAAACACATGAAAGGATGCTCAGCATCGCTAACCATTAGAGAAATGCTAATCAAAACTGCAACGAGATATCACCTCACACCAGTCAGAATGGCCATCATGAAAAAGTCTATAAACAGTAAATGCCAGAGAGGGTGTGGAGACAAGGGAACCCTCTTGCACTTTTGGTGGGAATGTAAATTGATACAACCAATATGGAGAACAGTATGGAGGTTCCTTAAAAACCTAAAAATAGAACTACCATTAACCCACCAATGGGCATATACCCTGAGAACACCCATATAACCTACTGGGCATATACCCTGAGAACAACATAATTCAAAAAGAGTCATGGACCACAATGTTCATTGCAGCTCTGTTTACAATAGCCAGGACATGGAAGCCACCTAAGTGTCCATCGACAGATGAATGGATAAAGATGTTGTGGCACATATATACAATGGAGTATTACTCAGCCATAAAAAGGAACAAAGTTGAGTTGTTTGTAGTGAGGTGGATGGACCTGGAGACTGTCATACAGAGTGAAGTAAGTCAGAGAGAGAAAAATAAATACCATATACTAACACATATATATGGAATCTAAAAAAGAAAAATAATAATGGTTATGAAGAACCTAGTGACAGGACAGGGATAAAGATACAGTTGTAGAGAATGGACTTGAGGACACGGGGAGGGGGAAGGGTAAGCTGGGACGAAGTGAGAGAGTAGCATTGATATATATACACTACCAAATGTAAAATGGATAGCTAGTGGGAAGCAGCCGCATAGCACAGGGAGATCAGCTCGGTGCTTTGTGACCACCTAGAGGGATGGATTAAGGAGGGTGGGAGGGAGACACAAGAGGAAGGAGATATGGGGACACATGTATATGTATAGCTGATTCACTTTGTTATAAAGCAGAAACTAACACACCATTGTAAAGCAATTATACTCCAATAAAGATATTAAAAATAATAATAATAGTACCTACCTTGTAAGGTTATTGTGAGGAATAAATGAGTTAGTATCTGTCCTTTGGACAGTGCCTGGTATAGAGTGAGCACTGGATAAATGTGAGCTGTCATTATCAGTATATCTAAACACCAGGTACTGATGTAGTTCAAAATTTTAAGGACATTTCTCAGAACTATTGAAAATCAGTAGATACTAAAAATCACAGTGCTCAGCCTTGGGGTAATCAGCTTCACACCCAATGCCCACTTAGACTCCTCCAGAATACTTTTTTAAACCTATTTTGCTTTAATTATTCATAAATTATGACATGTTTCCAGCCCATCAAGTTATTAGTAACTAACCCCTCTTTGGGCAGGATGTTAGTGCAGAAACTCACCTATGTTACTCTGAGTAATTCTGTGTATTTAAAATGTCCTAGAATTCCTTGTATCTTGAAATTTCAATTGGGGATTGATAGCAGGTTCTGATAACTTGTAAATGGAGACTGATCATTTGTTAGCCTGTGTTTTGATAAGTAGGCTTGTTTCTTTAATCTTCTGGTCAGAATCTGGTGTTCAAGGAAACTAGGCCAGACTAGGTTTTCCCTTGTGTGTTAGTAGGGGGTGTATTGTTTCTCCCTGGACAGCTTGCGTGACTATTTTGATACCCCAGTCTGTCTTGCTACCTCATGTCTCTACCCAGCTTAGCCTCACATGACACAAACAGAGTGAACTTCCCCTGGCACAGCTTTGATCATGTGTTCTGTCATGAAGAAAGGCAGCTAGGGCTGCCCCTTTGCCTGCTCCCAAAGCCAGTTCATGGCCCAGCAAAACCTGGTGCAACTTATTGGGGCCAGAGATTCTCATTATCCACTGCGCCTCTTGAAATCTCTGTGCTTCCGCCACATTGGACCACTCTTCCTTGTCATAAATGCTCTCTGCTTTCCTCTCTCTGTGCCCTTTTCATCACCACCCACCCACTTTCCTAGTGTGTCCTCCTAACCACCATGCCACAATCCTGTTCATTTTTCAGGACTTGGTGTAAGTTCCCCCCGTGAATCTTGCCCTAATTCCCCTCAGCCAAATGGAACCACCCCTGAGTTCTCTAGCCCCTTATCTCCCATCATGTACATATCATGTATCTTTTGTGGTGTTGGGTACCAGGATATTTTCATTGGATATTTTTATGTTTAAATCTTGTACATATCTCAGTCACATTAGGAAAAATTCTTAGAAATATTTAAAGTCTTTGATGCCAAATTGCCTTTTAGGCAATAGTAATCCATTTTCCATTTATTCTCTATCAGTGCCCATTTCCCCCATACTCTCTATAATCCTAGGTGTTATTTCTCCCCTCCTTTGTCATTTTGATAGGTTTAGAAAAAAAGCATGTTGCATTGCTCTAATTTCTAGTGAGGCGGAACATTTCAAAAATGTGTTTACTAGCCATACACACTCTTTGAATTGTCTGTTGACCAGGCACTTGACACTTTATATCATAGTATTTGCACGAACTTGTCAGCTACCAAGGATCCATAGGATGAACAGCTGTACTTCCAGACTCAGCCACTGTGCCTGGCACATGTTACATGGTAGCATAGTACATGTTTGTTGACAGAGTAAGTGAAAGACTATATGCGGCTGATGATGGTTAGTGTTACACATTTTAAAGTATGTAGAATCTAGTTGTACCTCTAGTCCAATTTTTAATTAAAAAGGTAAGCATTTAAAAATATCTAAATATTTTTATTAATATTTAAAAATATGGAGAATTTAGTTATATCTCTAGTCCAGTTCAAAATACAAATGTGAATGCAACATTCAGTGTGACCACAGTGTTGCATCTCACTTTGTAAGCCCTCCATTTGTGAGGGTGATGGAGAAGGGCCCAAGGTTTGATTTGCAGACATGAAAAAGAATTGGGATAGGGAGCTGCCCTGGGTACAGTCCGTGATTCTAGAACATAACAGCCTCTGTTATTTACATTTCTGGACCTCAACAAAACAGGGAGAGTAATCTTTGAGCTTAAGAAGCAGGAAGGCAAGGCAGAGCAAACCTCTGCTTTGAGAGGTGCTTGATTTCAGCTGAGAAGGTGTAGTGACAAATTTTTTAACTGGTAGGTTGCTACAAGGACTTAGTCTTCTTAGAAACCAGCTTATTTACTTGTAAAAAGTGAAATCCACTAAAATCTAGTTTATTTGGCATTCTATTAAGCGGAACATTTTTTATAACATCGTTTTCATACGAATGACCCTCAGATACCGTAAGGTGATATTTGGGTCACTTTGGAGTTGAGTCTATGGATTATATTTTGAAAACTTTTGAAAACTGGGGATTGTGGAACATGTGGTAATTTTCTCTTCACCAGGATGCTCTAGTTGCCAAGAGCAAAGATTTCTGCAGAGTGGGAAAGTTTTGTGAGTGTGTGTGTGTGTGTGTGTGTGTGTGTGGGGACAAGCACATTAGCGTGAACATTGGAGGCTGGCGATAGAACAGTGAGTTGGAGTCAAGTAGGAGAGTGAAACTTACGGAGTCTTGACCCTTCATCAGGACTCTCACATTTCACCAGCCAAGAGGCACCTTCTAAGGTTGACTTCACTTTGGAATTGTTTGGTTGAGGCAAGGGAAGTAAGGAAACCCAAACCTCTTCAGTGCTATGCTAGAAGTGTTACTCAATCTCATTTCATAAAGGAAATATGGGGTTGGATTATTTTTATTGTTTTTTTTGTTTTGTTTTTTTCTTAAGTAAAGAAAGCGGTAAGTGGTTTCTTCCTTGTGTGCAAGTAACACCCTGCCAACCAGATCCTGTTGACAGATAATTGCCTGACAGGCGAGCGCCTTTGATGTTAAGCTTCACTTAGGCAGAAAGAAAGTTTCTGTGCGCCTCCTGCGCAGTCCTGGGTGGTCTTGTCTGCTTTCCTTGCCCAGAGCCTTGCCCAGGAAACTAGGGGATTCAGGGCCCCGGGTGGTGATGGGGTCAGCAAACCCCAGGCCGCTCTCCCAAGTATGGAGGGCAAGGAGGAGCCTGCAAACTCAGCTTAAAACAAACAAGCGCTAAATTAAAAAGAAAGTTAAATACAGATCAACTGCTTGGCTCCTAACAGCAGATTTAATTCTCGCCTCCTCTCACCTGAAGGAGCTTCGCCTGCAGCGTTGGCATCAATTATCTGTAGACATGTAGAAAATGATGGACGAGCTGCCTGCGGCACTAGAGTACACTTTGTCAACCACTCATCATTTATACATCTTATCTCTGCCAGAACAAAAGATAGGACAGCCCCACACTGAAGTTGGGGGTGCGAAGCAGGGAAGATGAGAGTAGGAGGTGAGGGAGGCAAGTCAGGCAAAGCCGTTGGGTGCCAATAGGTACGAGCTGGGGTGTGGAGACCCATAGCTGTTGACCCTGGGCTGTCTGGCCAGGCCAGCTCTGCCCTTGCCACAGGTTCCAGTGTTGCCCAAACTCTTTGACCATCCCCTCCGGAAGGGCCTGGGAATCAGGGAACTGTGTGCTCTTTTCATTATAGCACCGTCTCTGGGGGGTTGGGGAGCATGGTCATCATGGCTGCAGCTGACCCTTTGCTTTAATCAGCCACTCAGAAGGTGGGGTTTGTAGCCATCCCTGACAGAGATGAATCATGGCCTGGTGGATCCAACTTCTGGGAGAATGTCCGGAGAAGCTACCTTAGGTATCAGCTGGTTTTAGGGAAGTCAGCACATCTGAGGATGGTGGGCCTGGACAGTACAATTCATAGTTGTTGTTTTTTTAAATCTTATTCCCAAGGCTGAAGTGGGGCCCAAATGTTTTTACTCAGACTGAGACAGTAGGTTGATGCTGATGCTGGCGCCTTATTTGTGACTCGCCCATGGCCTTGTTCTTAGGACTCAGACCCATGCTAAGCGTCAGCAGGAAATACCAGCTCCCAGAGGTCTTTCTGTCTGTGGCCATCTTCTCTCCTTCCTGGTGACAATATAATAGCCACAAACCCAGGTTATGACCTAACAGTCACTTCTAGGCAATAACTGCTGAAAATAGCAATTCTGTTATGGGCTAATCTCTATTAATTCACTATTAAAGGCACCCCATTTATTGATTTATTTTTTCTTTGAAAGGGTACTGACAAATATAACATCAAGTGACCTAGTTATATAATTGGAGTGATAGGCCCAACAGATTCCTTGGTAACTGGTCAGGGGGTACAGAGGGATTAAGGTAGAAAACTTCAAGTTCGTAATATAGTATGATTTTCCTCTGGTGAAATTTGATACACCACTTATAAATTAAGTGAAAAATAAGAATGAAAAATAAATATACTTATTGAATGAATTTTTAAAGCAAGGGGTAGAACTCTGAGGCAGGATCGTGTCAGAAAGGAGATGATGAAACGTAAGAGAATTATGAAATGGGGGGGAAAAAAAAGCAGAAGACCAAAGGACACCATACCCAGGAGAATAACTCAATGGCCTTTGAAAGTTATAAAGAAATGTTTTGAACCCTTGTATAGATTTTTGTTGATATCGTTGGATAAACAGTTATCTCCAGCTATGCTCAAGAGTTGGTAGTTGAGATAACAGTGATAGACCAGTAATCATCATGATGTCATATATTTTCATGAAACCTTTGTTGACCATGTATTATCCACACAGAGGGACCCTCTTGGACCAGTAGACAAAGGTGGCCACTCAAGGGCCCATGATGCCCACAGATACTCCAGTGATGGTGGACTGTTCACACTGATCTAGCTGATGGGGGTGAGGGGAAGTCTTCATTGGCTTTCTCTAATCCTGAAATTGTAAACCAAAGAGTAGTTTCAAAATCCTAGAATCAAGGACAGGCACACTCAATCCGAAACAGATGCAAGAGCTGTAAAGTGACAACTCCAGATGGAGGCATGCCTGTGATGCCTTTGAGGTGGATTACATTTGAGATTTAGATGGAAGCCTTATCCACCACAGTAATGGAGTTTTATGTTTCTTTGTGCTTTTGATAACCCTTCAAGCCTTCTACTTTGGGAAGCGGTCCCCTGCCTGGTACTAATCTTGAACATTTTGAAAGGTATTTGTATTCGTTTGCTGGGGTCGCTGTTACGAAGTACCACAAACTGGGTGACTTAACAGAAATTATTGTATCAGAGTTCTGCAGGCTAAAAGTCCAAAATCAAGGTGTCAGCAGGGCTTCTTGGTAGAGGTGACAAGGAGACCCTGTTTCACCCTGTCTCCTAGCTTCTGGTAGCCTCTGGCGTTCCTTGGCTGGTAGATGGCCTTCTCCCTGTGTCTTCACATTGCTTTCCCTCTATGAGCGTGTATCTCTGTATCCAAATTTCCCACTTTTTATAAGGGCATGTTGGATTAAGGCTCACCCTAATGACCTCATCTTAACTTGATCACCTGCAAAGACCCTATTTCCAAAAAAGGTCACATTGTAGGCACTGGGGGTTAGGACTCCAACATCTTTTTTAGGGGATACAATTCAACCCATAACAGTATTACCCAGGAACTATAATGTGAGAAATGCCACCCTATGTGCTTCATCTCATGAGTTTAAGACTTAGATTTCTATCTCAAAGAGGGAACCGTGTAATATCTTATCTATAAGCACATAGTAACTGCTTGATAAATATTTGTTAAATTAATGAGTGGATGAGACTTCAAACTTCTTTGGGGGGAAAAAAGGCATTTTTAAATATGACATTTACCTTTCTACTAGGAAAAGAGTAATTTCCAGTTTATGAAGTCAATGAATTAACACCAGAGGCGTCAGAAATTTATAAAAATAGTTTCCTTTCAAAAACTGCATCTTATGAATCTGAGTTTGGCCATTTGTAAGGAATCTGTTTTTATAAATGGTACCTTGGGGAGAAGAATCTCCCTGCTAATTCTGTTTTTGAGGAAGTCAGTGCCTTGGGCTAGAAGTTTATTTTCTTGCGATACATTTCCACTTGGGGGAAAATATCCTTCATGAAAATCTTATATTGCAAATTTGTTAAAACTGGCTCAATATTGTTTGAATTATCCAGTTCACATGCTGATATGGGAGAGATATTCAGCATCTTGAGTAGACTAATGTCTAGTACATGCAGACGGTTGAGTGTTGAGTTAGTGAGGGAGGGAGCTTTTGTGTTTTCTTTTCTAGAAACTTACATCTTATTTACAAACAGGTGACCTTTTTACATAGTTTTATAAAATAACATAGTTTTGTTAAAAATAACAAAGCATCACAAATTGGCTATATTTGATAACTTGTATGTGAATTATAGAGGTATAGAAAGTTTAAGAGTAAAAACGTTCATTATATCTTCCATTTTACATTAACAAACATCTTCATCCTTAAAGTTTCTCTCTCTATATTTTGGAAAGCTTTTATTAAATATAGTCAATTTTTTAATGTTTTGAAGCCATATGGCTGACCATATAATTGCCAGGCTGAGGAGAACCAGCTCTATCAAGATCTCAAGGCAGCAGTCCTATGTGGTTAATATCAAGGACACAACATGTCAGGCCCCCACCCAGAGACAGTATTGTGACCTGTCACTCAAAGGAAGGTTGTGAAATTTGGAGAAGATCCAGGAGGCAAAATCAAAGAGCTGTACTCAGCAATGCCTGCCTATTGTCCTGCACAGACGAATCTCTTTTTATGCTTCACTTTGCTTTCTGAGACCAACTTACACTGAACCATTCCTATCTCCATGTCTTTGTTTATGCCGTTGCTCCACTTTGGAAGGTCCATCCATCCTCTGCTGCTCTGCTGAGTTAATTACTACTGATCCTTTAAGTTCCTATTCAAATCCCAAGCCTCCTGTAAAGCCTTCTTGGACATTTTCATCCTATGCTGACTGCTCCTTAAGTTAAATCCCTTAGAGTTACCATAATACACTTGGATGCTGGTTTCATATCAACCATTCCTGTCTCTAGCTATAAGCAGCTCAGCAAAGGAAGATATCTTTATGTTAGACAACGTCTCAGTTCCTTGGTTGTATGTAATCTTGAGAAATTGATCTGACTTGATGAGGACTTGCTTAGTGATTGCCCCCAATTATTCACCAAGATGAGGGCGAACAATGCTTTTCCAGTGTTCATGCAGGTTAGAATAGAAGGCAAGGGCCTTTATTTAAGGACCCTTAAAGGAATTTAAGATAGATGGAATTTGCTGACAGAATTCTATTTACGTGGTCAAATTTTCCAGTGGTGTTGGTACATACTTTCCTTAAGAGGATGAAAAACAAGAAAGATTCTCCTGGGAATCAGGAGAAGTAATGAAATGTGCTGCAGCTGAGCCCTTTCTCTGCAAAATGGAGTTTATGCCATGGGGAAATGACACAACGATGGCTCAGCAATGATAGAAGCCCGTAATAACAACAACAACAGCAATAAGATATATGTTTGTTTTTTTTTTAAGATGCACGTAGTTTAAAACTACCATTTTGAAAAACAAACTCAGTCCTATAGCAATAAGTACTAAACTTTGACTTGGGGAAGTGGGGAGGGATATGTTGGGCTCCCAGTGAGGTTGAGTGTCCCTTTAGGACATTTGATCACAGAGAAAGACTGGCTACATCCCAGGGGATGGTGATTCTAAAGTTAGGGGCAGGAGGAAGAATTGAGGAGTGGCAAAAACTAAATTAGGAGAATGTTTTGGGAAGATTGTAATTTCAAGAAGAATAGCTCACGGGAGTTGTGTATTGCCCTCCTGCAACTGTAGACATTTTTCACTTTATAATTCCCTGTTTAAACCTGGACAACTTTAATTTGGGATTAAAAATTTTTGGCTGAAATGCAGAGCAGAGTTCTAATGATGAAGGGCTGCAATTTACAGACCAATTAGAATGGCATTTGTTTTCATTCTGCAGCAACTTTTCTCCCCCCCCCCAGTGCACCCCTCAATAATAGGAAAATAGATTCCTGGGTCCAAAGGTGATTTTCTGGAGCTGACAGCTGCCATATGCCCTGAGTTGGAAGGGTGGGGGACAGGTTCCAGGCAGCTTCCAGAGAACCACCCCTTGCCTTCTGAGCAATCTGTAGAGCCACTCTCCCTGCAAAACAATGCCATTGAACTTCAAGCTCTGACACCTTGCCTGTTTCTATTTCACTATAAATAATCCTAACCCCCCCTTCTCTTGCCTCCCCCAGGTCAGGCATTCCTCAATTACAGTCTTAAACCTGACCAAGCAAGAACAAATGGTGACCTTAAGTTATATCTTAAAAGTCCTGCCTCATATTGGGATGCGGAAAGAGTCTTTTTGGCATTCTCTTTGACAGGCTGCTTGTAGATAGAACAGTTTTCCATAAGGAATTGAAATCATACATCAAATGTATTGTTTTATATGTAAGCCACTGGAGACCAATGAAAGCAGTTGGTAGAGCCCAAATACCATTACAAATAGATTTATCGTAGTGTGTTTTCTCCCACCTTTTTCTAGAAGTTATTACGTTAATCTTAAGAATTTATGTAAGTATGCTTGTGGCTTTTATATGGTTTATGCATTCACTTTGGAGACTTTTAGCTATTTAGTGACGAGGTGTTTAAAACAAGTGTCATCAAGGAAATAATTTTGGCTTTACATCATTTTTTTTTATATTTGCCTCTGAATGCTACATATAGAATAGCCAGTTGGCAATGGAAAAGAGTTATTGTGGATGTCATGGAAACTTATCTTTCCAGTGCCCTTTAGTTTGGTGTGTTCATCTGCACCTCCAAAAAGCAAGCCGAGATAAACATGCCGTATCCTTTTGCTGCCAAATTAGAAGAAAGCTCTGTGCCTTCCTTCCTGAACCATTTCAAAGAAGGAGAACATTAGACTTCAGAGCAATTAAACTCACTCTAATTTACATTTGCTCAAAAATCTGGAAAAAAATTTTTGTTGGCCAGCCCCACAGTAACAGGGCTGTTTGGAAATCTAAAAAGAAAAATATTGAATGATTTTCTTAGAAGATGAATCAAATGATCTTGTAAGACCTATTGCTCTCTCATTTATCATGTCAGTGCTCAGCTAAATCATATTTAGTTTAAAAAAATGGTCTTTGCATATTGTTATCTAGTATTTAACTTAATTTTTTTTCACGAGTCCCTGTTTAATTTACCACCTTCCTCTTCACGTATACACATACGTGCTCATGCACTGTGGATTCAAATATTCTGCATAAACTAACTTTGTGATTTGGTAGCCATATTTTTTTTACGTCCATTGACAGAAACTAGTCAATCATTTCCAGTGCAACATGTTCCAACCTACTTGTGTTGATATATGTGACGGTTTATCTAGTTCTTATAAAAACGTTGTGTATCCCCTCTGACCCTCCCTCTCCTACTTTTAAAATAATTTTACCTTCTTTTGTGGTTCAGTTTCTACATCTGCACTTTTAAAACTTGATACTGATGGAGAACTTGACTATTTCTTTTGAACTTATTTTTGAGCAGTGATGGTGTTTATCTTAGTTGAGAGGAGTAGACACACCCTCAGGGAATGCAATGAGACCTGACTGCTGTGTCAAACTGGAAGTGTGGGCGTTGTCCTGCTAACAGTCACTGAGATGAAAACGCAGGTTAGCATTTCCTTAGAGCACATCAGGTCATGGAGAACAGTCAGAGGATTTCAAATCCCTCTGCATGAGTGTTGAGGAGGGACATCTCTGGGGATGAAGGCCCTCTCCAGTTCAAATATTGTTTGGAAAGTGGGATGACGGAAGTCAATGTTTAAATTCCATTTAGGTCATCTTCCAGAAAAGAGAGGACTTTTTTCATGGTTTCTGAGATTTGGGTTTAAGATCTGTTCTGATCTGAGCAAATCCACCCAGCAGTGAATTACTAAAAAAGATTATTTTCAAAGCACAGTTTTACTACTTTGAAATACACCTAGTAATATCAACTAGTGGCCCCCAGGTTGAGGATCTCTTTTAATGACTAGTTAAAGATCATCTGTAATTAACATACTAATTATTATAGAACAGATGGATGTAGATATGTATGTCAGGTTTGTTCTTCTAAACAGGTTAAGTATTCCCCACCTGATGTGTCTCATGCTATTAATTTGTTGAATAAACACTGTTTTCATAGTCAAAAGATCGGTTTCATTCCAGCCTGATTATTCTAGCTATTTCAAATTAGTTTTGTTCAAATTAATGAGATCTTATTAAATTAGAAAGGTGACCCAGATTAGAGATTATAGTCCTGTCATGAATGTCTCTGGGAGTGGAACTCTATCCAGTCTGTGAGCCCTTTTGTCCCTCAGCCCCAGTGTGGGGTTCCTTGGAAGGCTTGCAAACTTCAGGGTTTTACTTGCCCCTTTGGTTTTCACTTTTGGCTACCAACTTGACTTCAGTGTATCTGTTCCCCTGGTTCTTTTCTGTCTCATTTAAACCTATTGCTTTGCCTGAAGCTTCAGTGCCTTTGTGTGTCTTAACTTCCACTGCAATCACTTGTTTGAATCACTGATGCACCGGTGTGTTCTCCGCTTCCCTAGATTCTACTCTCAAGTCATACAGCTTCCCCAGTTGGGCAAGTTTCAGGAGATACCTTTACCTCAGCTTTTCAGCTTGTCTCTGTCTATGGCTTTTCTATCCCCCTAGACTGATGGGAATTTTTGACTTGAAGGTCAGTACTGGGAGACATCTTTTTCTGCTTCAGGAGCTGGCTTTCTCCTAATGTAGATGGTTTTGTTTTTTTTTTTGTTTTTTTTCTGTAATGGATCTCAGGTACATGGAATTGAATTAATCTTAACTCTTGGTTTATGATACACTATCATCAATTGGCCCATTCATGACATTTTTTACTATATGTGTGCATTTACGTATTTTTAATAATTTAAGAATGAATCAACCTAAGAGCTAGAGAGTGAGTAATAACCTATGCTTTTCTACGTGGTCTTCCTCAAGATCATCCTTACCTTGAATTTTGTATTTAATATGCCCTTCCATTTAAAGAAGCTTTTAGCACGCACACATTTATGTACCTAAATAATGTATTGTTTACTATTGGCTATTTTACATTTTTATTTCTAAAAAAAGGATGTCATACAGGATTTTTTTTCTAGGATTTGCTTTTTTAACTCAACATGGTGGTATGAAACTTAGGTTGATGCTTGTAGCTACCATTTGTTCATTTTCAATACTTTATAATATTCCATCATATTAAACTATATAACAGGTTATTTTCCAGAATAAGACTGCTCTGTTGTTTCAAGAATTATTGCATTTTTTGAACAGTGCTACGAGCATCTCCTGGTGCACATGAACTAGGGTTTCTCTTGAAATAGATTGCTGAGCCTTTGGGTTTGCATACCTTCAACTTTACTAAAAAATTCCGAATCATTTTCTCCCCAGTTGTTTCAGTTTTACACTCCCACCAGCAAAAGATAGGAGAGATTCTATGGATACTCCCCTTCTCCGACACTTTCTACTGTCAGACTTCTTATCTTCTAACAATTAAGTGGGTGTAACATGTTATCTCCTAGAGTCTTGATTTGAACTTCCCTGAGTACTTAGGTGACTTTTCCAGAACTGCTATTCTACATTTCCTTTGCTTAGTAGCTCACTTTAAAGCTATATATTTTTTTTGGTTTTTTTTGGTAAAGGACCATTTGCAATTTAGCAGTCAAGATATGATTGATTAGGATATGCTCTGAGGACAGAAGAAAAGTCATTCTTATAATGCAATAGAAAAAGCCTTGGCCTTGAAGCAGGAGACTCATCACATGATCCTGGCTCTGTCAGTGATTCACTGAGTGATTCAGATGAAGACACCATTTTTTTTGGTGTTTCCATTTCCTCATCTGTTAAGGGAGGGTGTGGATCACTAAGGATATGTTCTGGTCTAAGTTTTCTGCCTTCAATAAATCATAGCTAGCATATTGATTCAGGTGTTTATCTTTTTTTGGTTTTTGTCTTTTTTGCTGTACGCGGGCCTCTCACTGTTGTGGCCTCTCCCGTTGTGGAGCATAGGCTCCGGACGCGCAGGCTCAGCGGCCATGGCTCACGGGCCCAGCCGCTCCGCGGCATGTGGGATCTTCCCGGACCGGGGCTCGAACCTGCATCCCCTGCATTGGCAGGCGGACTCTCAACCACTGCGCCACCAGGGAAGCCCCAGGTGTTTATCTTTAAAGCATTTAACATCCATTTTCTCATGTGATCTTTCCAACACCTGAGTGACATAGGCAGAGAAAAGGTGAAATAAAAGCCTACAAAATTTTGCAGAGGTCTACATGGTGTGTGGACACGATGTGACTACGGGGAGGCCAGGAAGTTCATGGAGCCCATATAAACATCTCCCTTCTGGGCTGCCTCGGAACAGAAAATTCCACAATGACTATTTCATTGCTATAGTTCTTACAGGCCTGTGGGTTGGTTAGTCCTGTATTAAAATGCAAATGTCCCTGGAGCGGGTGGGGAGAACCTTTAAGCTCATTATCACCTAAATCTTCCACAGGGATTAATTGATCAGATCCTTTCCCTTCAAACACCTGGTTGGAAAGCAAGCCTGTGGGAATGGACACCTGGCTGATGTGAGGAAGCCCTAAAAGGGAGAAGAATGGTTGTATAGAGAGGTAGAGATGTACCTAGAAAGCCAACCAGGACTCCCTAGGGTTTGGCCAGTTGCTACTCCCCCGGGCTCTTCTCTACCCAGACCCTCAGCATCAAGCTGGTCGAACACAAGGGGTTACCGCTGCATCCTCGGAGGGCAGCATTCTCTAGGAACTAACTGGAATAAAATGTGCAGAAAGGCTGCCAACCAGCAGCGACCTCTCCTGAGCCTGCAAATCATGGCCGAGAGCCAGCCTCCCAGCTCTCTACCCTTCATACTAGATGCCTTTGAGCAGAGCTTTCTCAGCCCTCCTGAGTCCCGGTCCAGTCTATAATATGGCCACTTTGAGGTGTGGGCGGGCCCTGTCCAACGACTGCAGCGGAGACATTTGTGTTGGTGCCTCCCCTGCTTTGTGTGTCATCCAAACAACGCTTTAGAACGTTGGCTCTGGCTCCCCTCACAAAGGGGGCCTGAAGGGTGATGGTTTGTGTGTTTGGGCCTTCTCTGTTTTCCCTCTGTCGCCCACACAGAAATGTGGCCCCTCCACCTCTCCAGTGCCCCCCCCCCCCAAGAATACATGTCTCTACCTCAGCTGACCCTGGCCTCTTAACACGTCAGGATGTGAATAAAATACTATGGCTGTCATAACGCAAGGTGAAGTGAAGTCTTCAAAACCTGTCCATTAAACGGATTTGTGTGTGTGTGTGTCGTTCTCTGCAGCCTCCCTCTGGATACAGCTTGTCTCGGTTCGTGGACAGCCGAGCTGTGGGCCTTTGTCTTTGTTCACTGTTGTGTTTAATTCCCCCCTCATTCATTAATCGTCGCTTTGCCTATTTATACCAGTGGCAAGTGTAGCGAACACACTCAACTCCCCCTTTTGTTTTGGCGGCACCCTTTGTGGGGACCAAGGCAGAGCTAATTATTAACTGCGAAATGACGTTGAAACTCTTCGATCAGCGCCAAATGCTGCATCCACTGAGACACAGTTTTGTGTTCACCTTTAAGAGCTTATGGCCAAGCAACTGGGGTGGCTTTATTTAGCTGTGAGTCCAGAGAAGCAATGCCATCACTCAGATAATTAATAGAGGCGCTCTATTAAAGCTCGGCCGGGCAGCCGGATTCAGGTGCACCGTGTACACCTCTGTACAGCCCAGTGGGGCCTCCAGACCTTATCGGGGCCAAGCAGGGAGGGCACCTTCAAGATGCAGGCCACACAAGCAACTCCAACCTTTCAGTTTATGTTTCCCATAGTTTGAAGACCTTGTTTGTCAGCTTCAAATAACGTTTACATCTTCCAGGCTGACTCTGATTTTCCTTTGCTATTAGACATTTTATGGAACCGACTTTTTAGTTGTAGTTATTTCAGTTTGTTGCAAGGGCACAAGGGTTTGTTACTCTCACTTTCTCAGAGAGATTTTCGCTGACCACCTTTTCTAAAGTAATCCCCTAAGCCCACAACCATCCCCAATCGCCTTCTATCCCATTACCCAGTTTTATTTTTTCCATGGCCATTATTTGCAATAATTTTATTTATGTATGTATTTCTTGTCTGTTTGACTACTGGAAGAATGTAAGCCTCTGTATCCTTAGCACTTAGAATAGTGCCTGGCATGTACCAGGAGCCTGGTAAATATTTGTTGTGTGACTCAGTGAACGAATAAATGAGTGAATGGTTGGAAAGACCTTTTTTTCCAGGAAAGTAATCAGTTAGCCTTCTGTAATCACAGGCACAAGGATCCAACATTCACCCTCTGTCTGATCAACCCTGTCTTCATGACATTAGCATTTCCCACTGTCCTAGAGCTGGTCCTCTGTGTTCCACCCTCTGTCACTGTTACAGAGGATCCGCAAGTCTTAACTTGACTTTTGGATAGACTCAGATCCTTTGGCTTTGTTTCTAGAATGTCCACTCTGTGCTCTCCCCCAACCTGTCCTTTACCTACACATTATTTTTCCATGTGGACAGTTGCTTATTTCTAAGACATCTATTAGATGGTTCTTTGTCACTGAGATGTGGTGCCGCCTTTGTGGTATCTGTAGTTTCCATACATAAGTGGATCTGTTTCTGACTTCTTTATTCTGTCATTGGTCTAGTTTCTATTGCTGAACCAAGTCATACAGTCTTTTTTTTTTTTTGATTGAAGTAGAGTTCATTTGCAATGTTGTGTTAGTTTCAAGTGTACAGCAAAGTGATTCAGTTATCCATATATATATATATTTTTTTCTTTTTCAGATTCTTTTCCATTATAGGTTATTACGAGATATTGAGTACAGGTCACTGTGCTGTACAGTAGGTCCTTGTTGTTTACCTATTATATATATAGTAGCGTGTATATGTTAATCCCAAACTCCTAATTTATCTCTCCCGCACTCCCCCGCTGTCCCCTTGGGTAATCATAAGTTTGTTTTCTATGTCTGTAGGTCAATTTCTGTTCTATAAATAAGTTAATTTGTATAATTTTTTTAGATTCTACATATAACTGTATATGGTATTAGTCTGACTTACTTCACTTAATATGATCATCTCTAGGTCCATCCATGTTGCTGCAAATGGCATTATTTCATTCTTTTTCTATTCCATTGTATATATATACCACATCTTCTTTATCCATTCATCTGATGATGGACATTTAGGTTGCTTTCATGTCTTGGCTGTTGTAAATAGTGCTGCTGTGAACATTGGGGTGCATGTGTCTTTTTGAATTAGAGTTTTCCCTGGATATATGCCCAGGAATGGGATTGCAGGATAATACGGTAGCTCTAGTTTTAGTTTTTTAAGGAGCCTCCATACTGTTCTCCATAGTGGCGGCGCCCATTTACATGCCCACTGAAAGTATAGGAGGGTTCCTTCATTACAGTAGCTTTATAATGTCTTTATATATGTTAGGGTGAATTCCTCTACTTTCTTCTTCTCTAGGAGTAACTTGCCTTTTTCTGGCCCTTTGTTCTTTCATGTAAAATTCAGAACCAACTTATATTTCACTAAAAATCCTATTGGAGTTTTCATTGGAACTACACATAATGTATAGATCAAACTGGGAAGAATTGAATCGTCCCATCTATAAATTCAGAATGTATCTGTATTTATGTAGATTTTTAAAAAAATGTACAACTTGATGACATTTATATTCACAGACTTGTATAACCATCATCACTATCTAATTTTAGAACATTTTTACCACCCCAGTAGGAAACCTTGTACCCATTAGCAGTCTCTTCTCATTCCTCCTTCCTGCCAGCAGCTGATGCATACTAATCTCCTTTCTGTCTCTATGGATTTGCCTATCCTGGACATTTCATATAAATATTTGGTCTTTTGTGACTAGCTTCTTTCATATCACGTGTTTTCAGGATTTATCCATATTGTGTCATATATCAGTACTTCATGATTTTTCATGACTAAATAATATTCCATTGTATGGAACTTCTATTTTGTTCATTCATCAGTTGATACTTGGGTTGTTTCCATTTTTTGGCTATTATGAACAATGCTGCTATAAACATTCCTATAATTAGTTTTTCTTTAAGTACTTACATTTTGTTGATGTTGTAAACTATATACTTTGAACTGCATTTTTTTTGTTTCTTGCTGATGTATAAAAAATCAATTGACTTTTGTGTTGATCTTAATATACAATATCCTAACTGAACTTTTATTTGTTTTCTGAGTAGATAGTTATTTATCAAAAAATTAGAGGTTTGTTTCTTCCTTTCAATTCCTTATAGTTTTCTTTTTCTTGTATTATCACACTGTATAGGGCCTCCAGTGCAATGTAGTAGTGGTAAGAGAGGGGCATTTTGTTTTTAGTTTTTTTGAGATATAATTCACAAAAAAATTCTTATAACATAAAGGTCACTATTTTAAAGTGTCAAATTCTTTGGCTTTTAGTATAATTACAAGTTTGTATAACTATCACCACTATTAAATTCTAGAAAATTTACATTATCCCAAAAAGCAACCCCATAACCATTTGCATTCACTCCCCAATTTCCCCCTTCCTTCAGACCCTGACAACTTATAATCTGCTTTCTGTCTCTATCAATTTGCCTTTTCTAGGCATTTAACAAAGATGGAATCATACAGTATTTATCCTTTTGTGTCACACTTCTTTCACTTAGCATAATGTTTTCAAGGTTTATCCATGTTTTATCATGAATCAGAACTTTATTACTTTTTATGGCCAAATAATATTCCATTGTATAGATATACCATATTTGTTTAGCCATAATTCAGTTGATGGACATTTTGGTTATTTCCACTTTTTGGCTATTAAAAATAATGCTGCTATGAATATTTTTGTGTAAGTTTTTGTATGAATATGTTTTCCATTCTCTTGGGTATACACTTAAGAATGGAATTTCTGTGTTATATGTTAACTCTATGTCCACTTTTTTGAGGAACTGCAAAATTATTTTCCACAGAGGCAGCACCATTTTATATTCCCGCTAGCAATGTATGAGAGTTTCAGTTTCTCCACATCCTTGCCAATATTTGTTATTTTTCATTTCTTAAACTCATTTTGGTTTTTATTTTTATTTCTCTAATGACTAATGATATTATCTTTTCATTTGCTTATTGGTCATTGTATATAGTATTTAGATAACTATTCAAATCCTTTGCACATTTTTAAATTGAATTATTTATATTTTTGCTGTTGAGTTATGAGTTCTTCATATATTCTGGATATTAAACCTTTATGAAATACATGATTTGCAAAAATTTTCCCCCATTCTAGAGGTTGTATTTGCACTTTCTTGATAGTATCCTTTTTGTAAAAGTTTTCAATTTTGTTGCCATCCAATTTATCAATTTTTTCTTTCCTTCTTTGTGCTTTTGGTGTCATATCCAAGAAACCATTGCCTAATCCAAGGTCATAAAGACTTACGCCTATGTGTCCTTCTAAAAGTTTTGTAGTTTTAGCTCTTATATTTAAGTCTTTGATCCATTTTGAGTTAATTTTTGTATATGGTGTGCATTGGGGGTCAAATTCATTCTTTTGCATGTGGATATCCAGTTGTCCCAGCACTATATGTTTAAAAGACTAGAGAGTAGGCATTCTTTTTTTTTTTTTTTTTTTTTGCGCTACGCAGGCCTCTCACTGTTGTGGCCTCTCCCGTTGTGGAGCGCAGGCTCAGTGGCCATGGCTCACAGGTCCAGCCGCTCTGCAGCATGTGGGATCTTCCCAGACCAGGGCACGAACCCGTGTCCCCTGCATCGGCAAGCGGACTCTCAACCACTGGGCCACCAGGGAAGCCCAAGGCTTCTTTTTTATCTTAAAGAACCTGGTGCCTGAAAGCTTCTGAAACACTGGGTTAATTAGGATATATTTTCAGTATCAGCCAAATAGAACTTCATTTCTCTCTTACAGTATGGTCCAGACATAGCAAGGCAGAACTGATACAGTGGTTCTACCATGGCAGGGGCCCAATTCCTTCAGGTTTATTCATGTACTGTACTTACAGTCTTTGTGGTGAAGAAGAGTACCTCCCTACAGCTATATTCCAGTCAGAAAAGATGGGAAAAGAAGGAGAGAGTAGCATGTTCATCCCCTTTAAGGGTATTGCCTAGGAGATATATAAAATTCTTCTGCTCTAAGTCCATTTGCTAGAACTTATTCACTTGACTTCACCTATCATCTAAAACCTGGCATTTCTCTTACTAGAGAAGTTGTTCTGAATAATATTTTGTTAAATAAATGAGAAAAGCTAAGTCAAAAGAAGACAATATGGAAATAGATTACCCTTGATCAAGATCATCAGGTCCAAGTCTTTGGTGATCTTTAAGGAAAAGAACATGGACTGGGTTCTCCAGAGAGTCATGAACTCATATTTAAGGGATGTGTCACTGTCGGGTGCTCGTAGTTTTCCATCGGTAACCTGAAATATAGGATGGAATGGACATGTCTTAAATCTCTCATCTCTTCTCCCTAAGGGCTATCAGAAGAGGTGCTTCTATCACCTAAGAGGAGGGATCATCAGTTGCTTATTCTGCCTAAGGGCAGACTTCCCACTTACCTGAAAGCTACATTACAGAAGAAATATATTAGTATAGTAGACACTACCTGTATTCACCAATATCTGTTGTTTTTTTTTTTTTTTCTTTTCTGAGCTGAGGTGTGAAAAGATCCTGTGCAACTTTTCAGTTACTCTTCTTCCCAGCTGAGGTCATCTTGGAGGACACCTTGTGTTTTGCTGTGGTGTAGTCACAACATCAAAGTAACTGGATTACTAGACAGCTGCCCTGGACAGTCACTCAGACCCACAGATGATACTGTTTTTTTATGCTGTGGTGCTCAGATTTTGGGATTTCCTAGTCTATTCTGACTGTTTCGTTTAGCAAGTATTTTTCAGCCTCTAGGTATGAACAGGAACAAAGCTGTCAATTATGGAGTCCTGGAATGCATTGAAATAGGAAATGTCTCTGCTCAGATACCTTATAATGTAGCTAAACTGTCCAATTATAGCAATGTAAGGATAATCGTAAGCCAAGTCTAATATAGAACTGTGTTCTTAAAAGAGTGATTACTGTTGGATGTGATTTATCTGGGAAGACTTCCTCTAAGAGGGGGAAAAAAAATCACTTTCTCCATCTGTGCTGGAGGAAAGTAACTCAAACATAGTCAGGAAAAGTGGATTTATACAACGTAAATGGCTAAACCTGACAGCCTCTGGCTGATTGAAAGTGTCAGTGTTATCATGCTTAGGTCAATGGGGCCTTTTAATTTCTTGTCGGAGTTGTTCCTCCCAGAAAGCACAGCAACCAGCCTTCTCTAAGGGCTCAGAAGCCCTGGAGGCCCTCTTTGGGCCCCAGTAGCTTGCAGCAAGCTCATGGGTGTTGGGAACTCATAGTTATGCATTTCATTTCTCTTATATGGACAAAACAGATTGTTCCCTTCCTGAATCAAAGTGAGCTGAAGACCTTTCCCACTTCTTCCTGCTAAACTTCTTTATTTCTTGTATAAAGAAAGCCTTCTAAACCAGGCCCTGGTGTCCTCTCCCTTCCTACAGACTAATGGTAGGTCTAGACTCTAGTCATGACTTTCTGTAAACCACCTTCAATCATTATGTGTATTTTTAGGTGTCTGTTCTATATACTTCTCCAAATTTAAAGCCAGGAAGTACATGGTCCTGTGTTTTATAGCTTGAGTCCTTAGCTCAGGGTCTTGCAAAATGAAAGCTGATATTATTTTTTAAAGAGGTAGTGCTACTAAGAAGTAATAGAAGACATCATTAGAAATGGCAAAATCATTAACACGTCACCACCATTAATATTACTAAGGATGCAACCGTTTTCAAAAATAGATTCAGTGATACTCATTGAGTATCAAAGCTGCAAGAAACCTTGAAGATTGTGTTGAAATCTCATCTACTGCCATTGGATGTACATTAAAAATGTTATTACTCCCAGTAATCCAGCAATTCCCACATACAGCTGTATGTCCTAAAGAATCTTGCATATATGCATAAGGTGACATTTATAAGGTCCATTATAACACTGTTCTGTGGAAAATTGGAAACAAAATAGATGTCCATTAATAGGGGATTAGATAAGATGCAGTCTATTCATGAGGTGGAATTCTAGACAGGAGTTAAAATGGATCAATGGGAAGAGATCTTAAAGTCACATGGTAAATAGGAAATATATAAGTATCTTGCCATTTATTATCAAAACAATAATCTTGTTTCTGGATAAGCATACATGGTGAAAACTTTAAAAATTAATTTCTGTACTTTATATTTTAATTTGGAAAAATATATTTTAAACCCTTTATGCTAAAACTAAAATAACCATCTAACATTCTTATTTTCACATGAAGCAACTGACATCAAGAATTGTGCTGGCTGTGTGGACAGTGTTTGGGCCCTACTTTGAATAAAACAAATGTTAAAAATTTTCTGAGATTATCAGGGATGAAACTATAGTTTCATCATCAATAAATTGGTGGTAACACTGACGAAATATTTGATATCAGAAATTGTAACTTTTATAGGTGTCATAATGATGTTGTGGTTATATGTCTAAAATTTAGAAGTCCGTATCTCTTAGAGATACCTAGCCATATATATGGAAGAAATTGTATGATATCTGGGATTTGTTAAAAAGAAATCTGCTTGAGAGAAAAGCAAATGGATGGAGGTGGGTATAGTGGAAATAAGATTAGCTGTGTGTTTACTTATGGATACTTGCAGGTTCATTATACTGTAGTCCCTATACTTATGAATACAAATATTTTTGGAAATGCCCCAAATAAAAAGTTTTAAATATCAGCCTTAAAAACAAAACTAGGTTCTAGAACCAGTACTTTTCTTCATAATGCATCCCACTGAGAGCATAAATAGTTGGACTCCCTTGATTATTCAGAATAAGCAAGGGTACCTAAGCAGGTTTTATGGAAAATGATTTTGTTGCTAGAGAAAGTTTCACACAGAGAGTGATGTTTATATATCAAAAGTAATTCAAAGTTGAGCCATCAGTTCTAGTTGAGGAATATTTGGGATTTCTCCTTCTTTCCAAACATGCCACAGTAACAAAGCCACGTGACTGAGTGTGTGGGGCCTGAAATATCTGTAGGCAACCACGGAGGGGTGGGAGGTTCCTCATTCCAACTTTATGATGTCCTGAGAAACCGTTGTGATAAGAGAAAAGGCTAAAAAAATAAATGAGAGATAACTGAGATAATGGAAAAAACAGAGGGAAACAAGACAACGCTCCACTCTTTGGCTTGAGAAATTTATTATGCCAAGGAAGATAAATTGGAGAAACATGAAAAGGGAAGGAGATCTTGTCTCTCTGCGTCATGTATTTCTCTTTAAGTGAATGAGCAATAATACAGAAATAAAAGAGTTCAAAACAGAGCTGTGTGCTCAGCCATGTTCATGTCCAACTAATGATTTTCAACTTTGGCAGAAGCCTCATGTGTTGTACTTGAGCAGTTTTCTTGATTTTGAATTATATCTGTAATTCATCCTGATCAGAATGTAGCTGGGGAGCCAGCAACCGTTTGCCAGTCAGAAATGAGAATGCCGGTCATATGCTGACACCAGGCTTCTTTCTACACATCAGAAATGCCTATGGTGTCATCAGTTTGGACAGCTTTGGGAAACAAACAAACAAAACTTGTGAAATCAGTTGCTTGGAGTAATCTTGGCCAATAAATTGTCATATTACATATTTTCTTTTCCTACCAGGCTGTTCTGGTATTAGAAAGACACAGTCCAAGATCGTCAAACTAAAATACATGCAACAAATGATGATGGACGGGGGGGGGGTGCTGATGAGGCCAGGGGTCTGTAAGTGTCCACCTGTCCTTCTTGCCTTATCTTTTTTTTTTAAAAAAAAAAGACTTTATATTTTAGAGCAGTGTTAGGTTCACAGAAAAATTGAGCAGAAGTTATAGAGAGTTCCCTGGTACCCCAAAGTCCACAGTTTACATTAGAGTTCACTGTTGTACATGCTATGAGTTTAGACAAATGTATAATGACATGTGTCCATCATTATAACAGACAGATATATTTAACAGATATTTTCTTATTTTACACAGTCATCTGTAATTCCCTTTGTCACTAAATATCTGTTTAGGTCCATGTCGACCCACCTTACATTTTGATAACATTATAGAATCTCATGAACATCTGTACTTTAATTAGAAATACTTTATTGATAGACATTTAGTTTTTTCGTCTACATATTTTATCACAAAAAGGGTACAGTAAATATTCTTGCTCATATATATTGCCATTTCATGTACAAAGTTCTGGAGATCATATGTATAACGTTTAGTAGTACAGTAAAAAGATCACTGTCTTTAGAACCATAAACATTTTTCTTTCAATTACAGTTACATCATTTGCAATTTAAACAACTTTGACCAAGTGAAACTATAGTTTCATCATCAATAAATTGGTGGTAATGATAATCTCTTCACAGGATTCTGAAGATAGAATGACGCATATAAAGTTTATTTTATATTTTTTCTATTTTTATTTATTTTTTAACATCTTTATTGGAGTATAATTGCTTTACACCTTTTAACGGGACAGAGGAAGATGAAGGGGAATGAGATAGGACCAGAGTTGGTGCCTTAGAAGATTTAACTCAAGAGCCCTTGCTGTTGCCAGTGCCTCTCAGTGAAGGCCACGGGAGGAAAATCAGATTCCAGCACTCTCTGTTTTTAAATAGCAGCTGAGTTTTAGTTCAAGATTCAGAGAGCTTACTTTTTTTAGGGCGTAAAAATATTCTTCGATAACAACGTGTACAGTCTTGGCTCACTGTTTCTTTGACTTTACTTCTAAATAACCCCAGCTGACAGGTCATTCCTGTCAGTCAGTCACATGTGGGTTTTCTTAAGTTGAAGCTAATAACCCAGAATGTTTGTCAGTCCTGTGTGTGTTGCTTATGTGTCCTTAAGCTTTGTTAAGGTACTCAGTGTTGTGGTGTGTACTTTGGGATAGAACTAAATTGTTGTGGGATGATGATTTCAAGAAACAGCCTTTTATAAGGACAAGTTGTTTGTTTAGGAAGGTAGATAGATATGTAGGTAGGTAGGTAGGTAAGTGGATGGATGGATGGGGGCAGGGAGGGAGGAAAAAAGGGAGGGAAAGAATGGAGGGAGGGAAGGAGGGAGGGAGAGGGAAAAGAGATAGAAAGAGAAGGGGCAGGATCACCAGCAGCGTCAGACAAGCCCATGGGTTCCAATCTGGACCCACCATTCACTAGCCCTGTGAATTTGGGCAGTTTATTTAACAAACCTCTTTGAGCCTCAAGTTACTTATGTAGACAATGCAGATAGTAATATCTGGCTTGCTGGGTTGTTATGAGGATTATAGGTAACGGTACTTTTGTTAAACATAAGAAAATGAAAGGGAAGGATAATGTATTTTTAAAATGAAAAACTTTCCCCCAAAGCAAATATGTTCATAGTTCTGTCATTGTAATTCCAGGTTTTAGTTTTATGAGAAAGTTCAGAAAAGGCCAAAAGACAGTTCCCCAGTCCCAAATAAACACATGGGAAATTATGTTAATAACAAACTGTGAGTTTCTTGTAACAGTAGTGACATTATTGGAACATAAATGGCAGCCCAGTCAGCATCTCCTTGTAACTATATCAAAGAAAGACAGTTGTAGCTTTGTTCTCGCTTGGGGTTTAGCTGCTTGTTGATGGATATTATCATTTTTAACGTCAGTAAATAATGCGATGTCAGATAAATGGCCTATTTCCTTTCTGTGGATAAGGCTCATTTATCTTTAGGGAGCTTGAGTGAGTAGAGAAATCTGAGCAGGACCAAGGGTTTCTGAATAGGCAGGATGGGAAATATCTTATTAACCCTACTTAATGTGAGTCCCAGCCAGTTGGGTTCAATTCTAAATGTATGTCTGATAAATCAATGAAAGTGTGTGCTTTTACCATTGACTGTGTCTTACTGATTGGAGAGAAACAGAAAGTAAACATTTTTTTCAAGTTGAAGAAAATGATACTGCACATGAAGCATACTGCACAATTAGTATCTAGAAGACGTCTTTCCGTAAAACGCACACCTGGCTTAACCAAATCTATCGCTAGTTTGAGAAATCATAATGGTATAAAATTAAAGATCAGAAAGATGTTTTTTTTTTTTTTTAAGATGTTGGGGGTAGGAGTTTGTTCATTTATTTATTTTTGCTGTGTTGCGTCTTTGTTTCTGTACGAGGGCTTTCTCTAGTGGCAAGCGGGGGCCACTCTTCATCGCGGTGCGCGGGCCTCTCACCATGGCGGCCTCTCTTGTTGCGGAGCACAGGCTCCAGACGTGCAGGCTCAGTAGTTGTGGCTCACGGACCTAGTTGCTCTGCGACATGTGGGATCCTCCCAGACCAGGGCTCGAACCCGTGTCCCCTGCATTAGCAGGCAGATTCTCAACCACTGCACCACCAGGGAAGCCCAGAAAGATGTGTTTTAATTGACTTTACTGTTAATAGCTTTGGGGATCACAAAAATAAGAAATATAGTAGTGTTAAAGAAGTTCTGGAATCATAAGAGATTCTCATGATTTTGATTCCCGGGCCAAAGTGTCTGATTCCTCCTTACGATAACCACTGAAAAGCCCATATGTTTTATTTCTGAGGATTACTCTCATGAACCCATTGTCTCTGTTTTGTTATGTAAATGACTATACATTTAGCTAAAGCCATGGGAATGCCATCTTCTGTGATGGGAGATTTAGTGAAGGCAAAATGAGGACCCTTCGCTTTTCTGGAGACTATCAAATAGGGTGACAGTCATCCCGATGAGTTTTTCTTAATGCAGTAAAGATCACTTTGGGGCATTTCCTTAAAAATCCCTCTAGAGCTTTCTAGGGCCATTCATGGAATCTCAGAGAACCAAGGCTGGGTGTTTCTCTAGAGATCACTTAATGCAAATATCTAATTTTTTTTGTAATGAGAAATCAGAGGTAAGGAATTTGCTCTAGGTCACAAGGTGAGTTTGCAGCGTAGGAGACTGAATACAGAGACTCTTTGTCTTTACTAAGATTTATCTTTTGTCAGATATTGAAATGTCTGCTAATGATTTGATGATTTAAAATCTGTTTGAAAATTTTACAGATTTATTTTTGTCAATTTCATCAACTTGTAGAGTTGGCAGGGAGGGTAGGGTGGGTATCTGTTTTACTCTCCAATGAGTAGTGTCCACAAAGACAGTCTGTCCACCTGTTTATCTCGAATAGGGGTCAGCAAACTAAAGCCCATGGGCCAGATATGACTAGTGGCCTGTTTTTGTACATCTGAGCTAAGAATGGTTTTTATATTTTTTTAAGATTGTTTAAAAAAATAGAAAAGAAGAACATGTGGTGAAGACTATGTGTGGCCCAGAAAGCCTCAGGTATTTACTCTCTGGCCCTTTACAGAAAAGTTTTGCTGATCCCTGCCTAGAATATTCAGGGAACGAGGCTCTGTGACCTTCCTTGTAGGTAACACAATACTTTTTTGTTTTGTTATTTTATATTTTTAAAATTAGCATCACAGATTGCAGGAAAATAGAGGACCTAATTTGAAAGGGTACCTATTTAGGGTAGATAGAAAAAACTTAAGGAAAAGTTTTTTGACCTCAGGAATAATCCACCTGCTTTATGAATTATAAATTAAATACCGAGCTGAAACATGCTCAAATGTCTCTCTCTTCTTCCACAAAATTTTGCTGACTTTTTAGCCACAGGATTTTGAATTATACAGTTTCTCACCAAACCACATCCATTTCCTGAACCACCTCAAAATAGTTTGTGCTCCAGGAAAATCTGGTTAGGGAGTTCATGTACCACATTACTGGGAACCCATCTGGGTCATGCTGGGTTTCCCGTGTCGATTAGGATACCATGTTTTGGTGCCTGTACAGAAAATGTGCCTACGGGTAGAATTATGTGCTGAAATCCTCGTGACTTTGGTTTCCCGAGCTAGGCATTGGCTGTCTTCAGCTTCCTTGCCTTCCTTCCTTCTTTAGTGTTTTGAACAACTTTGTTCAAATGTAATCATTGTTCTGGAACTTGGTGAACTTGACGATTATATTTGGCAGTTTGGGTTTTTTTACAGAGTTTTTAACACATTTATTTGGACTGAAACTGGAAAAACAACATCAGAAATTCCTTTAGGAAAGGATAAAAGACAATTATTAAGGCACAGAAAAATATTCACCTATGTATCTCTTACTGTAATGATGTTTTACTAAAAAAATTTATTGTAGCTTTGCACAGTGGCAGTATCATAGCCAATGAGGTTTATCCGAGGCATGATTATTGCTAATCAGCTTAATCAGAAACTTTGGAAAATTGTAAAGCACTATAGAATTTAAAGAATTTTTCATTCAATAAAAAAAAAATTCAGTGTAAAGTGACCAGATCTATTTCCATATCCTTCATCCCCACATTCTTCTCCTTCACATTCTTAAATTTAGATCTTAGTTTATAACATTGGTTTTGGAATTCTATGCATTCCACGAGATTCACTGTTTCTTCTTGGAGCCAAGACATAATGTAGAAAAAAACTGAAATTATAAAGGCATTCATGATAGAGATGTTTTATGAATTGTGAATGACAAGGTAGGGAGGAAAGAAAGAAATACCAGAAGGGAAAAATAAAACGTATCACAGAAGCCGCATTATATGGGAAGTTAAGAACTATTGATAACCCATCTCCCATTCCTTAGAGTAGCTCCCTCCAGCCTGCACCATAGTAATCCTAAAATTATTGTCAGGAAAATTTGGTCCAGGTACTGCAATTGGATAAAATCTGTTGCTGATATGATTCTTTGGCATAAAACTAGATCTTGTTGCTACAACTAGCCATTCCTCACTGTTTTCAGTTCCCAGAATAATTCGGCTCAAGGAAGTATTGACATTTATGTCTGAATCCATTCATTCTGTGAGAGGAATTTCTTTAATCCTCTTTCAGCCACAGTCTTTGGAGCCCCTGAAGTGTTCTTCCCCTCACCGATGGAAATGGCTTTTCCTGCTGCTTGTCCCGTTGGAGGTTCTCTTCTTTATCCCACTGTTGGAACAGTCCTTCCATTAGAGCAGATAGGAAACTGGTATTAGGACTGATGATTAAATACCTGAGGCTCTAGATTAGCATTTCTGAGGAAGAAGGATGCCTTCATTGGAGTTTTCCTCAGCAATCATCTGAGGAGACTCAGAAGCAAGGATGGTTTAACCTCTGTGTATCATCTGTGGAGATCTAGTCTTAGCCAGAAAATCCTCTTGGCTCATGGGTCTTGAAAGTAAGCAAGCTCAAGGTTTGGTCAAGTTCAAGTGCTCAAGGTTTTAGAAGTTAGTGAAAAAAGATTGTAGCCCAGTTTGACTAATAGAACTGGTAGACACTCAACAAATGGTTTGTAATAAGAGAAGAAACTCTTGTCATTTCTGGTGGGACAATTCTCCAGTGAGTGAGGCTGGCCCATGCACTGTAAGAGGGTTAGCCTCCCATTCCTGTCCACTGACTGTAAATAGTGCTCCACAGTCACTGGAACAACTAACAACAACAACAACAACAAAACCCCACAAATTTTTAGTCATCTCATAATGGAAAAATAATGCTTCCAGTTGAAAGCCATGTTACAGCCTCACCTCTGGACAATGACGATTTTTCCAATGAAGTTTGCTATAACCTGTGCCTGGGGATATTCAGAGAGGAAGCTGTAAGGTAAAATAATCAGGGAGTTGGGCTATAGACTTTGAACCATTTGTTCGATTGATTCTGGTCTCTTACAAATTGCAGGTCATTTTATTGCTATGCAGAGCTCAGCAGGGGATTGGTGCTAGAAGAGTAAGAGCAGTCCCCTCACCATGGGGTCCAGGAAGGTAGGGACCAGGCTGGCCAATGTGTTTTAGACTCGGAGAAACTCTGAATTTGAAGAAAACTGAAACTAATTCATCCAACCTATCACACAGTGGGGGAATGCCTTGGTAAACCGCACATCCTTAGTATATGGCCATACATCTATCTTCAAGTGTAGGCCAGGGGGTTATAACAAGTTCCTGAAGATTCTTACATTGGGGCTCTGAGACTGGTCTCTAGGAGATATGAATTTGTTCATGGCGGACATTGGTTCATTGGTTATGAGCCAGACTGTTAGAGTTTAGTTCCTGCTTCCGCTACTAACTAGCTCTGTCTTGAGCAAGTTCCTTTACTTCTCTGGGCGTGCCTCAGTGTCCTGTCTATAAAGTGAAGATAATACTATAAATCAATCTCACAGGTGCTTTTGGTATTCAGTGAGTTACAACTCATGTCATGCTTAGAAAAGTACCTGGGACTTAGTAAACATAAATATTAGCTATTATTAGTGTATGTACTAAATTCAAGACCAGATTAATATTTAGTTTTGTCGCATTGATAGAAGTACATTTGCTTCCTATGAGGTGGCAAATAGTTTGTGTTGATTTGTGCAGCTACATCTGTACCTAAAGAGAGAAGCTGGTTTTAAGACCTTTTGTCCCTAAATTTGTAGCCTGGCTTTCTTTTTTCTTTGTTTAGTGGAGTATTTTTTTCACTTTACTAAGATATAATTGACTTACTGTATAAGCTTAATGTGTACAACATGTTGATTTGATAGATTTGCAAAATGATGACCACCTCAGTGTTAGGTAACACCTCCAACACGTCACATAATTATTATTCCTTTTTGTGGTGAAAACATTTAAGATCTCTCTTATTAACTTTCAAGTATATAATACATTTATGTTAAATATAATTACAGTGCTGTACATTAGATCCCCAGAACTTATCTGTCTTTGAATTGGAGGTTTGTACTCTTTGACCAACATCTTCCCCTTTCCCCTACTGAACACTTTCTGGTAACCACCATTCCACTTTCTGTTTCTAGGAGTTCAGCTTTTTTAGAGTCAACATATAAGTGGTATCATATTGTATTGGTCTTTCTCTGTTTGGCTTATCTCACTTAGCATAATGCTCTCAAGTTCCACCCATGTTGTTGCGAATGGCATGGTTTCCTTCTTTCTCGTGGTTGAATAATATACCGTTGTGTGTGTGTAATAATATATGTACGTATATGTATTTGTATATATACATATATATCTCACATTATCTTTATCCATTCACCTGTTGATAGATACTTAGGTTGTTTCCCTATCTCGGCTATTGTGACTAATGCTGCAGTAAACATGGGAATGAAGATATCTCTTCAACATCCTGTTTTCATTTTCTTTGGATATAACCCAAGAGTGGGATTGCTGGATAATATGGTAGTTCTCTCTTTACTTCTTTGAGGATCCTCCATACAGTTTTCCATAGTAGATGAACCAATTTACATTCCCACCAACAGTGCACAGGGTTCACTTTTTTTTATATCCTCACCAACACTTGTAATCTTTTGTGTTTTTAATGATAGCTGTTTTAACAGGCATGAGGTGATATGTCATTGTTTTGATTTGCATTTCCCTGATGACTAGTGATGTTAAGCTTTGTTTCATGTACCTTTTGGCCATTTGTGTGTCTTCTTTGGAAAAATGTCTTTTCAGTTCCTCTGCCCCATTTTAAATTGGATCATTTGGAGTTTATTGTTGTGATACACCACATTAATAGAATGGAAGATAAAAATCACATGATGATCTCAATGGATGCAGAAAAAGCATTTGACAAAATATAACATCCTTTCATGATAAAAAAAAATACTCAACAAATTGGGTATAGAAGGAACACCTCAACATAATAAAGGTCATATATGACAAACCTACAGCTGACATCATACTCAATGGTAAAAGGTTCAAAGCTTTTCCTCTAATATCAGGAACAAGATGAGGGTGCCCACTCACACTACTCTTATTCAATATAGTACTGGAAGTCTTAGGCAGAGCAATCAGGTCAGGTAATACAAAGATATCCAAGTCAGAAGTGAAGAAGTAAAATTGTCTTTGTTTGCTGATGATATGCTCTTATATGTAGAAAATTCTAAAGACTACCAAAAACTGTTAGAACTAATCAATGAAATCAGTAAAGTTGCAGTATACAAAATCAACATACAGACATCAATTGTGTTTCTATACACTAACAATGAAATATCTGTAAAAGAAATAAAATAATCCTATTTACAGTAGCATCAAAAATAATGAAATACTTAGGAATAAATTGAATCAAGGAGGTAAAATATCTGAATACCACAAACTTAAAAGGCTGTGATGAAAGAAAGACACAGACTAAAGTAAAGATATCCCACATTCATGGATTAGAAGAATTAACACTGTTTAAATGTCCATGCTGTGTCTATCAATATTCCAATGGCATTTTCCACAAAAATAAGAAAGGCAATTAGTATGGAACCGCAGAAGACTCCGAATAATCAAAGCAATTCTGAGAAAGGACAAAGCTGGAGGCATCACACTTCCTGATTTCAAGCTATAGTGCAAAGCTATTGTTATCAAAACCAGATGGTACTGGCATAAAAATAGATACATAGACCAATGGAACAGAATTGAGAAACCAGAAATGAACATTCACATGTACGATCAGCTAATATTTGACAAAGGAACTAAAAATACAAATGGGGAAGGACAGTCTCTTCAAGAAATGGTATTGGAAAAATAAGATAAGCACATGCAGAAAAAATGAAATTGGACCCTTATCTTACACCATTAACAAAAATTAACTGAAGATAAGGAATGGATAAAGAAGATGTGGTACATATAAACAATGGAATATTAGTCAGCCATAAAAAGGAATGAAATTGGGTCATCTGTAGAGACATGGATAGACCTAGAGACTGTCATACAGAGTGAAGTAAGTCAGAAAGAGAAAAACAAATATTGCATGTTAATGCACATATGCGGAATCTGAAAAAAATTGGTATAGACGATCTTATTTACAAAGCAGAAACAGAGACACAGACGTAGAGAACAATCATATGGATACCAAGGGGGAAAGGTAGGGGAATGAGTTGGGAGATTGGGATTGGCATATATAGACTATTGATACTATGTATAAAACAGATAACTAATGAGAACCTACTGTACAGCACAGGGAACTTTACTCAATGCTCTGTGGTAACCTAAATGAGAAGGAAGTCCAAAAAAGAGGGGAGATATATATATATATATATATATACACACACACACACACACACACACATATAGCTGATTCACTTTGCTGTACAGTATAAACTAACACAATATTGTAAAGCAACTGTACTCCAATAAAAAAAAATTAACTGAAGATGGATTAGAGACTTGAGCATACAACCCCAAACAATAAAAATCCTAGAAGAAAACAGGGAACATGCTCCTTGATATCACTCTTGGAGATGATTGTTTAGATATGACACCAGTCTTGGCAATGATTTTTTAGATATGACACCAAAAGCCCAAGCAAGCAAAGCAAAAATAAGCAAGTGAGACTATATCAAACTAAAAAGAAACTACAAAATGAAAAAGCAACCTATGGAATGGGAGAAAACATTAGCAAGCCATATGTCTGATAAGAAATTAGTATTCAAAGTAGCCTGACGTTCATGTTGTCCTTGCCCTTTAGATGACACTGTCTTTGGGCCTTTCAGAAAGAGAAAGGAAAGAGACCCTGCTCCTCCTGCTTCCTTGAGGTGGTTAGGCTAGAGTTAACAGGAAGCTTGCCAAACTCATGATCATCCCTCCCCACTGCCCAGTGCTCTGACCGTCACTTCCAAACTAATCAGCGAGTGGAAAAAATGAAGGGGAAGAATTTGAAATGTAACCACAAGCAGTGAGTCCTGGAGCCAGTGCATGATCCTTCAAGGAGGCGCTTGCCTTTAGGGTGTGGTGCCAAAGTCTCCTTCGTAAGTATATCTTCACAAGTGGGCAGTAAGATGTCTGTTGGTGGCCATGGAGTAGTAACAGGGACTAGGTCCACCCTCCTGCCCTACAGAATTTTAAAACTCATACAATATGTGTAACAAAAAATGGCAAACATTGGACAATCATCAGCTCACAACATTGCTTCCCATGAGAAAGAGCAGTCAGGGTGAGCCCTACGCTTGCCTCGGCGTGCTGTCTAGACAGTGGATCCAAGCTGGAGCACAGGGAGGGCAAACTCAAACAGAAGCTTCTAGTCTTCCTGTGTTAAGAAGAGACTCGAGAATTAGGGGAGACCAAAGTGGCCAGAATCCTCAGAGAAGAATAGGAGAAAGAAGAGAGTTGATGGAGAGGAGAGAGCTGCACAGAGAGGAAGCTCTAGAGATTTTTATAAAGGATTCGTCTCCTGGTCGCAGCTGAGTACTTAGCGGATCAAAGCATGGTGTGCAGAAACTACTGGAAGTTCGGGAAAGAACCACAGGAAAAGAATAGGCAGGGCAGCCCTTTGGAGCTCTCACAGGACCTGATGTAGGGCTCTTCCCAGTAACTAGAGTAGAAAAATCATAATATACAGGGCACCCAGTAGAGCACTCAGGAAGGTATTGCCTGAGTAGTAGGACAGAATTAAAGACGGCTCTGGTCCCACCCAATAAAACTTGAAAGCAAGCCTCAAAAGGACCAAACTGTTTACAAGTAACTGTGTCCCATGGGAGGAGAGAGGGGGGAGCTCAAGAATAACACAAAAAGGGCTTCCCTGGTGGCGCAGTGGTTGACAGTCCGCCTGCCGATGCAGGTGACACGGGTTCGTGCCCCGGTCCGGGAGGATCCCACATGCCGCGGAGCGGCTGGGCCCGTGAGCCACGGCCGCTAAGCCTGCGCGTCCGGAGCCTGTGCTCCGCAACGGGAGAGGCCACAACAGTGAGAGGCCCGCGTACCGCAGAAAAAAAAATAACACAAAAATATCCAGCCCCCAGCAAGATCAACTTTACAATGTCTGGCATCCAATGAAATATGGGAAATATGACCCCTAATGAGGAGAAAAAAATCTATTGATAGAAACAGACATAGGTGATATAATTAGCAAACAAAGGTATTAAAACAGTTATAGCTGTGTTCGATGTTCCTAATGAGGTAAAGGAAAGCATGAGCATCCTAAGATGTGATATAGAAGATAGGAAATAATACCCAGAGCAAACTCCTCGAGATGAAAATGCAATGACAAAGTGAAAAATACATTGGGTAAGATTAACAGCAGAGCAGACAATAGCAGAAGAAAGCATTAGTGAACCTGACAACATAACAATAGAAACTATTTAGAATGAAACGCAGAAAGAAAAATCACTGAAGAAAATGGACATAGAAACCTTGAGCTATGGAACAACTTCAAGCCGACTAATATGCCTGAATTAGAGTTCCAAAGTTATCAGGAGAAGGAAAGTAATAAAGGTACATGCAGTGATCAATGAAATAGAAAAGAGGAAAGCAAAAGAGAAAAATCAGTGAAAACAGAGGCTTGTTTTTCTTGAGAAGATTAATAAAATCAATGAACATGTAGCCAGACTTATTAAGAAAATAAGAAAGAAGGCTCTGATTATCAACATTGGAAATGAAAAAGGAAACATGACTAATGTTAAAATGTAATTAGGAAATATTAGGAACAACTTTATGCCAATAAACTCGATAACTTAGATGAAAGGGACAAATTCCTTCAAAGACGCAAACTCCTGAAGCTCTCTCAAGAAGACATAAACTGAATAGCCATATTTTTTTAAAATTGAATTTGTAGTTAAGGACCTTTCCCACAAAGAAAACTCCAGATCTAAGATAACTTCCCTGGTGAATTCCACTAAACATTTAATGGAGAACTAATGCCAATTCCTTAAAAACATTTCTAGAAAAGGGAAGAGGAGCAAACACTTTTCTATTCGTGTGTTAATAATCAGCATCCTGCTGATACCAAAACCAGAACAAAATATTATGAGAAAGGTCTGGGCCCTCACGAACAAAAATACAAAAATTCTTCAAAAATGTTTGTAAATCAAATCCAACAATACATAGAATGAATAATAATACAACATGACCAAGTGGGGTTACTTTTGGGAATGCAGAGTTGTTTTAACATTCTCAATGTGGGCAGGGATCCTTCATTAAAAGGAGAACTTCTTGTTCTCTGTCTTGTTCTCATGCTTGAAGAGCACTGAACGTTCCTTCTCACTGTGATGGACGGGGAAAGACCTCAAGTCCTTGGAGACCTGCTAATGGTCTAAGCAGAATGAACCTGTTCTCATGGCCCAAACTTTTAACTGTAGGGTAGCAGGACAGCAACATTCTAGCACCCATCATCCCTCAGCCAGTGTCTGAGATTTGGGGCTCGTGAAGGGAGCATGGGTTTTGGAGACCCTTGGTTCAAATCCAGGCTTCACCATTACTTAGTATCTCTGCGCTCTAGAGATATCATGAGGGTTAAGGTTGTTCTGAGGCTTAGAAGTAAAATACGTAAAGCACTTCGCCCATAGCAAGCACACAGTACGTGTGGTTGGGGAGATAGTTCATTTTGTTGAGACACTGTACCACGATGGTTAAGAGTTATGGTTCTGGATGAAGACAGCTTGGATTCTAGCCCCAGCTCTGTGACATATCTCTTTGTGAGCTCCTGCCTAGTTTCCTAGTCTTTGAAATAGACTCACAGTACTATCTCAAAGAGTTGTTGGGAGGTTCCTTTGAATTAATACATATATAGTTCTTGGAACAGTGCCCTGCAGACAATAAGTGTTCTGTAAGCATTAGCTATTATTATTAAAGTTATTTTTGTTTCTTTGGCCATTGCTATTGCCACTGTTGTCGTTGACCAGTCAGCTAAGGCTTTGAAATCCTAGTAAGAAATGAACCTGGCAAGGGAGATTCACAAACGAGGTGGGGACCACAGGTAACAGTCATGGAGCCCTTGAGGTTGCTCAGCCTCCAATTGAAGACAGACCCTCCTGGCCTTGACGGAACAGGGAGAGGTGAATAGCTGCACCTGGGGAATGAACTGTGGGGGGCCAGGAGCAGGGCAGGCCCTGACAACAATCTCTCTTGGAGACAGGGATATTTTGGTTAAAGACATGCCTGGTTGGTGTTGTATCATCCTGAATGATGATGGATGCGGTGTGATTGGTGACCTGGGCTATAATTGAGAACCAGGTGGCCCCGTCGGCAGGTGATGGCACCTGAATGACAGTGTGACAGGGAGCAGAAACAGGGCCGCGGCTAGCCACTCTGCTTGCCGCGGTGACAAGCACTGTGCAGATTTCCACCCGCTGAGAACAATCCTGGCGGGGGGAGGCCTGCTAGACGGTGTGCTGTGTGCTACCAATTTCTTTCAGCACTTCCTATTTTGCCATTCATAGCCTCTTGCTATTAAGCAGACAGAACAGCTCATATCCTGTGGACAGATGATAGATCTGTCATCTTTCTGAAAAATCATTTGTCTTCCACAGGTGTATGGGCTTCCTTCTCAAGCCAGCAGGTCACATGACACTTTTCAACACTCTCTTCTGTACCAGCTTGGCATCCAGCGTCTATCAAAAGGGAAATCTTTCACATGCAATTATGACAGAAAATAAAGGTGATGAAGTGGTGTGTACCAAGAAGGGATGAGATCAGAGGGCGGTAATGAAAACTGGTAACAACAGAAGGACAGCTTCAACTCCAGAAGTTGTGGAGGACTGCTTAGGACCTGACACTGCTTGGGGGTGCACACAACAGTGTAAGTGCAGAGGCTACAGATAAAATCACAGGCACGCATTCTCTTAACATAATAAATTGCTGGGCCGACTGTAACCCAAGAGGGGTTATAGGTAGTGTGCAATTGTATCCAAGCGATGCTGAGGTACCTCCTTCCCAATAATTCACACAATATGTGTTTCTTCCATTGCCATCCATTTAGTGGCACCATTTCAGACCTCTGAAAGTCCAGTTTATATATTGAGGGTGATTTTCCAATAGGATCTTCCGGAGCCCAGGGCCTGGACACCCAAAGGCTTATGTTTCTATTGAACCTCTGGGAGGTCACGGGGAAAAGCACAGCCTGTTGAAGGTTATGAATGAGGCTCCTTCTAGCGGGAGACTTCACAGTCATGCAGTGTGTCCATCTCAGCGGCAGCCTTCTTAATTGGAGAAGAATTTCTCTACCTGCCAAGTACATTTCCTAGCAGCTGTTATCATCCTGAAAGTATATATCACATGCCAGCATTTCAAATCCCAGAAAGTGGCTTGCCCAGGTCAAGTTAGCAGAGGTTTTAGATTTTATATCCAGTCTCTTGTTTTGGAAGGCTACAAAAAAAGCCAACTATTTTCCACTAATTGCGAGTCTGAGTTGATTAAAAAAAACACTCTTAATTATAGATTACTTAAAAGGAAATATAATTGTGTCAGTTTCGGTAATGGTAAATCCATTAATCCAAAGTTTTTTCAGCTAACAAAGCTAACAAAGTTTTGTCAGATATCTTTCTGTAGTAAACAGAAGTTCAGCTATTTGAAAGTGGCTCATTTTTCTAAGTAGGTTAAACATTCTTCCTATTCTCTTATATTTTGTACTGGGAGGATGCGTAACCCTTTGCCCCTTTTGCAAATGTAAAGACAATTGAGAGAGTACCCAGTTTCACAAGTAATAAGGCCTATATCAGTGAGGATGAGGGGATAAGGAAAGGAAACCAGCATTTGTCAAAAGCCTGCCGTCTGATTTAACTTCACGTTCACATAAAAAACATTTGAGGGCTTCCCTGGTGGTGCAGTGGTTGGGGGTCCACCTGCCGATGCGGGGGATGCGGGTTCGTGCCCCGGTCCGGGGGGGGGTCCCGCATGCCGCGGGGCGGCTGGGCCCGTGGGCCATGACCGCTGGGCCTGCGCGTCCGGGGCCTGTGCTCCGCGGCGGGAGAGGCCGCAGCAGTGAGAGGCCCGCGTACCGCAAAAAAAAAAAAAAAAAAAACATTTGATGGAGATGATATAAACGTTTTCCAGATGAGGAAACCAAATGAAGTAAGTTGGCTGAAGTTTGGCAGATGGTGATAAAACTGGCATTGGGGCTTCCCTGGTGGCACAGTGGTTAAGAATCCTCCTGCCAATGCAGGGGACACGGGTTCGAGCGAGCCCTGGTCTGGGAAGGTCCCACATGCCGTGGAGCAACAAAGCCCGTGTGCCACAACTGCTGAGCCTGCGTTCTGGAGCCCACGAGCCACAACTACTGAGCCCTTGAACCACAACTACTGAGCCCACTGCCACAACTACTTTAGCCCGCACGCCTAGAGCCCATGCTCTGCAACAAGAAAAGCCACCCGCAATAAGAAGCCTGCACACGACCACGGAGAGCAGCCCCGCTCGCCACAACTAGAGAAAGCCCACGCGCAGCAACAAAGACCCAGCGCAGCCAAAAATAAATAAATAAATAAATCTATTTAAAAGAAAAAAACAAAAAAACCTGGCATCGGATTCCTGTTTTTATCTAGCCCCCCAGTTGGCATTCTGCTCCCTTCACTTTCCCATACTGCTTAACCGACGTGTGCTGTTTGTCATAGGCTGTCTAGCTCTAACCAAAGGCTATTGGTCTAGTAGCACCAGATGCTTAGGCAGATGTGTTCTGTTAGCAACCATAATGGAAGTTTCTGAATGAAATGTCATTCTGCTTCCCAGAGGAATGGTGGTCCTTGCAAACCTATGTTTTTACAGCCCTCAAGAACTCTATATTAGGAATATAGGCAGTCATTCTCTAAAGTTCTCACTGGGTTTGAGTGAGTAATGTGTCTTGCAGAAGACTTTGAGTTGAGCCAGACTGACCGCGGGGAGGACTGTCCGTTTACGTTCGAATCAGTAGGGATAGAAGGGGGTCAGAAATGCTTCCTGGTGCAGATTCTTACTCTCATTGGTTACTGTGGCCCTTAATTTTCCACCAGTGTCCCCATTATATCTTCATAAATACCGTACCCAGCTAAAATTGGGTAAGTGAATCCTGGGACATTTCCACCCATTAGTACTTAAGCATGAGATAAACGACTGGAATAGAGCAGGGGGCTCAGGAAAGATGAATTCCAAGAGGAGAAGGAAAGGAAAGCCATCATTAGCCAAGGGAGATTCCAGAGGGTGCTGGATAGTAGTGGGGAGAGGGGAGTCCTGTGAACTTGGGGTGGGGGTGGAGGCGGGAGGACAGTCAAGAAGCTTCCCTTACTTGACAGTTATGCCTCAGGCCAGCTTTGCTTAGTAAACCCAAGGGATCATCTTGCTCACTTCAAAGGATCTGGCCACCAGAAGAACAAAACAGGCTTTCCCTGTGTGGCAGCTTGGCATTGCAGCTGTCATCACAACTGTATCCAGAAAAGCAACTTATTCAGGTGGCACCGTGTTCCTTGAGACTTGTCTCATCTTCAAGAAATGCCCAGGGACCCCTCTTAGAGGAAGCCCCTCATTCCAGCACTGCGTGATGTTTTCTGCAGGTGGCAAGTGCTGTGGGAATACGTTCCTGGGCGTAATGAACCTTGGGATAGTATCCACCGGTGTCTGTCCACAGGAGAACCTAGGCTGGTCTTCTTTGTTGGAAACCAGACAGAACTCCCTGAGCACGGCTCCGGAGGCACTGAAGAATTTCTGGTTGTTTCATTAGACTTCCAAGAGCTGCTGATTGAAGACTTCATTGAAACCCACCTTTATGTTCCCACCGTCTCCATTTCCTTTCCATTTAACCCAAAGACTGCTGTTTACTGTTGTAGAATGGAGTTGGTGACCGATTTTAAGAAATGTTTCTGAAGCCTTTGGTTGCATAAAGAGAATAGGGTGCCATCCAGGAGGAAGGGGTTGGAAAGCAGAGAGGATATTTCCAGTCCTCTCTGGTCTTCAGACCTGGGATTTGTAGAACCTTAGACCTAGCAGGGGCTTTATTCAAGCAAGTGGACGGCCTCATTGTCAGACTCAGCAGATGAGGAAACCGAAGCTTAGAGAAATCTCACAGAAGGTCAGTGGGTAATTCCATAATTGGAAAATGTTGTTCAGGCCTGCAGAAAATAGTTTAAAAAGGCAGGGACACACTAAAGCAGGGTGACTGGATGATCAGGGGTCATATGTGGAACTTTTGAAGAACGTAGGGGTGTTTTGGCTGCAAGGAAGAAAATGCATACAGAAGTCATAAAAACCATCTTCAGATATCTGAAGGGCTGCCCCAAGGGGTGTAAGAAGATTTATTCCTTGTAATGGAAAAGGGTATAAAATAGTTACTAGGAGATCAAGTTTGACTCCATATGAGGAAGATGTTGGTCTGCATTCATTAAGGATCTGGAATACCTGAGAGAGTAGAGAGCCTGCTGCCTTGGAGGAAGGGACTGTCCAGCAAAAAACATGTTCAAGGAGGGTTTCCATGCTGGGAATATTCTTTTCAAAGCTAAGGTTAATGATCAAGGTTCCCATCAGAATCCCCAAGAGTCCCCATCAAATACCACAAGGCAGTAGAATTAAGCTAGACCCTTCACGTGTCAGTTTCTGGTCAAAGCAAATCATCTGCTGAGAAATTTATTATTCTAGGTCTACCATGGACCTTGGGGTCATTTAGCTTTAGCTGTTGTAGGGCCCAGGGGGAGTAGCTTTGTAAAGAGGGCCTGCTCTGGGGATATTTTTTAGGGTAAAAGTAGATATGTGTTCGTTTATTTTAGGGTAAACCTGATGATAGAGGGGGGAAAAACAAAACAGTGGCACCCATGGCTGGGATACTTGCTGTTAGTGTAAATGTGGCAAATCATTCCTAAGATTGAAAGATTCCTATGAGCGCAGCAGAGACCAGGCTCAGAGAGAGCCAAGGACACTGGAAGGGACTATTTAAAGAGACCTTTAGGGCTTCCCTGGTGGCACAGTGGTTGAGAGTCCGCCTGCCGATGCAGGGGACATGGGTTCGTGCCCCGGTCCGGGAAGATCCCACATGCCGCGGAGCGGCTGGGCCCGTGAGCCATGGCCGCTGAGCCTGCGCGTCCGGAGCCTGTGCCCCGCAACGGGAGAGGCCACAGCAGTGAGAGGCCCGCGTACCGCAAAAACAAACAAACAAAAAAGAGACCTTTATAGTTACCTCTGAAATTTAAGGGCCACCGAAAAGAGGATCCAAGGCACCAGAAGGCCTGATCCCCAGACCGGTCTGGCATGACCTTTATCTCTCCATCTCACTAGCCTGGCTGTCCTGTAAGGCCCAGAATCAGGATTACATATCTTATTTGAAATCTCTGAGGCTTGAACCTATTTCTTCTGGAAAGCTTTCCCTGTCCTCAACAACCCACACTGGAGTCTCCTGCCTCTGAGTTCAGGGGTGGGGGATGGGTGGTAGGCAGTGTGTCAGGACGCCAGGAGGCCTCAGGGATAACCCCGACAGGTTGGATCAGTGACCCTCTGTAGTTGCCTTAAGAATGTCATTGTTAGTCCCCCTGAAGTGCCTTCCCCTTTGAATCCTTGCTGTTCCCTGCTGTGCTCCCTTCTAGGATGGACCCTGATCCCTAGCCCATGGGAGGAGGCTGTTCCCAGGTTTAGGTGTGCACCGTCTCTTTTCCCTTTTCGGATACATTTCTTCCGTATACATTTCTCGAGGAGCCACTGACCTCTTCCAGGTTGGAGATGTGCAACCCAAAGCCTTGGGCTCATCCTCCTTGAGTCATTCAGTACATGCTCCAAGGGGACTGACTCTGTCAGTGGCTTTGTTTGTGCTTGGCCCCAGGATCTCCGCTGGCTTTAATATGTTTTGCTCATCCTCAACATTTCCTGATTTCCTTCTCAAGGCACCAACCGTGTTTGCTAACTTAACCATCAGCCTCCCATCTGATTTGCTTGTGAGAATGGAAAAACATTGACATAATTTCTTTCCCTTGAGTGTTATTTGTCGGCTTGTAAATCTGAACGGGAAGAGTAAACTCATTTGGAGAAGCGAAATGCCTATCCTTGAAGAATGAAGAGTGTTGCTGGGGATGGCAGGAGAGTTTGTGTGCCCGTGAGTACTGGGATCCAGGACGTAGGACCTGAGATCAGGCTAGAGGCCAGAGATAAGAAACTCCTTCTAATATTTCCTGCCGATAGAAATAGTCAATAAATGAGAACTGTTTATTGAGTGCCTACCATGTTCACACAAACAGGGAGGTAGGAAGTTGTAGGAACAGATGAAGCCATCTTAATTCTTCTCGTTGGAGAACTTTGTGACTAAATCAGGTCATGGTGACAGTTGCCCAGAAATTGAGAATCACATAATTAGCCTCTTGCTTGGGACTGGTAAGCCCTTTGTCACTTTTATTAGATGGGGCTGCATCTTAGGATGGCAGGAATGAAACCTAACCTTTCTCCACAGCACCTTTTATGCTCCTTGGTAGAATGTGGAAGAGGCTTGACTTCTCTGAGACCATTTTCTCATCTATAACTTGAGTCAGGCAATACCTACCCTTGACTGTTGTTCTCAGAAGTAGATGAAGCGCTGTAAAATGCTTAGCATGGCATAGACACCCAGTAGGCACCAATGAATGATAGCCAAGTTGTAGCTGGACCATCACCACTGGTGCCCAGTATGAAGAAGCTGGAAAACATATTGTTCACGGCGTGGCCTATCTTGACCTATAGAAAATCCTGATTTCGAGTTCCCTTATTTCTGCCCGATTTTGTAGTGTGAAGCTGGCACACTGTAAACAGGCTACTCGGAAAGTATCTGATGTGCCAAGAGGGAAGAGGACAAGTCTCTCTAAGGGAGCCATTTGGGCTCTTGTGTTAATTAAAGCAGGAAAGAAATGTGGGAGGAAAGCAAAGCTAAGTGTCCAAACGGAGAATGTGCTGCACACATTCTCAAGAGTGAAGCCAGATGGGAGAGGCTGGCAGGGGAGGAGGAGGGTGGGGATGTGGCAGTCCCAGAAGAGAGTGATGACCAGCGCCAAGCTTAGTCAAAGCTGAACTCAAGAAGGGCAAGCCGGGCTTCCCTGGTGGCGCAGTGGTTGAGAGTCCACCTGGCGATGCAGGGGACGCGGGTTCGTGCCCCGGTCTGGGAAGATCCCACATGCCGCGGAGCGGCTGGGCCCGTGAGCCATGGCGGCTGAGCCTGCGCGTCCGGAGCCTGTGCTCTGCAAACGGGAGAGGCCACAACAGTGAGAGGCCCGCGTACCGCAAAAAAAAAAAAAAAAAGAAGAAGAAGGGCAAGCCAGTTACAAAATATGTCAACTGGGGCGTTGTGGCTCCACCTTTCCTCCTAGTCGGACACTGGAACCCATGGCCCAGATTCTGCATGGATTTAAAGGCACAAGAGGAGAGCATGGACCCAGAAGAGGACAGTCTGCCCATCTCAAGGCAGGAACTCCCTCTCATTTTTCTTGCAGACACTCTCCATGGAGATAGGCCCCCAACTTTCTTCACAAAGCCAACTTGTCATCATGCTCTGTTGTGTGCCTTCTACTTGCATCAGCTCAAGTAGCACTAATTTTTGAAAATACAGAAATTGTTCTTGTTATAACAGTCTGTTCGCAAGGAACAAAGGCCACAACAGGCTGGCATTATCTTGATTTTTTTCCATGGCCCTCTCATCAAAAATAATATTTCAAATGGATTGCAGTACAGTTAATGAGATATTTTACAATGCAGATTATCAGAAGTGGAGAGGCCTAGACATTTACACTAGTTGACTGGCAAGATTAACTTGATGTACTTTTGACCCACCTTTTGAGAGAAAAAGACCTCTGTAAATTTCAAAGAAAAAGGCATAGTTTATTTGCATCCAGATGGCACTTTTAAATTCAGAAAACTGAAATCCGCCTCACACACAGGACCTAGACCACTACTGGAAGGAGAGTGAGATAGGCCAGATTTACATTTATAAATGCCCGTGATGGCAGTAAATGCACAAAGATCCTCACGGGGGCACGAGGAGGTCTAAATATGCTACATTTGTGAAACCCTCATTTGAATAAAGAAGCAAGTTACATCTTTTTCATATTGAATTGACTGTCCTTAGGACTGAAGCACTAGGTCTTGATTCTCTAGTCTGGTCGACAGAAATTGGGGCAAGCAATGATCAATTCCACTCAACAGAGGAGGAGATAAAATGTATCAGACACAGCAGCTCTTCTGTCCAAACAAAGTGACAGCTCATGACTTTCCTGTAGCTTTCATGGAAGTATTTTGAAAGTCTGGGAAAATGAGAGGGAAATGTAAGGTTCTGTGAAGAGTTGTGGAAGAAGAGAGTGAAGATGCTGGAAGGGTGGCTCTGGGTATAGAGATTGCACTGTTCCACCCCTAAATCTTCCCCTGTGGCCAGTTCTCAGGTCAGTGCATTGCAGTTCTCAAGATAGGAACCTATTCCCTCCTTTAATATTCCCACTAGGTTTCTACTTTTCAGCTTCCCAGTATGTGTACTAATGAACCGAACAAGAAAGAATTAGTGATGCATGGTGCTCATTTAATTGGCTGAAACTGAGTGATGTGCACGCTCTGAATCACGTTAATTCTTGGGACTAATCTACACATTGGCAGCTTGTCATAAGCGATGGGTTGCAAATGCTGAATCTCAACTTTTCAGGGTTGGTGGTAGTAAAATGGCAGTGTGTTAAATGCGCTCTTAGACTGGAGAGGAACTTTTGTGTAAGTATAATGCAGTCATGGTAAGACAATGGATTAAATGGCCTTCTTTAAGATGTTGGCTTTGTGTGTCTTGTGTATTCAAAAAGTAGCCCTGCTAATGTGTCTCTTTAGGCACAAACAAAATGGGTGAGGGTCAGTGATGAGTTACTGTGTTAGGATGAGAGGATGTTAGCAACCTCTTCTATGCATCCAGATAGCAGCCTGTTCTGGAGTTTCCTTGTGGAATTCACAAGGCTTCATGGCTAAACTTCCCGCTGCGGTTAGGACAGTTTTCCCAGGAGACCACACAGGGATTTGGAAGCAGAAGAGCTGAGTTATTATCTGATCTTTCCCATTTACCATTTGGGAGATATTGGGAAAGCCACTGAAATTTGTCTCTAAAACTGTGGATCATAATACTTTGTGTTTCACTCAAAGAGCTTCTAAGGACTGGACAAAATGGTTTGGTTTAGTGGTTTGAGAATATTTCATATACTGCAAAGCTACGCACAGATATCGTTGTTGTGACTATAATATCTCTTCTTGGTCTGTAAGAAACTACCTTTCCTCATCCTCCCTTCTTTTCTATCAGCCATAGTGAATACCTTTTGATTCTTAGCATATTTATACCACGAATATGTGAAAGTCCCAGTGTCCTTTTGTCCCTCTGTTGGGGACCCAGACTGGATTCTTATCTGGGCACATTGTTATCCAGGCATCCTTCAGATGTTTTGAAATGGGTCTGGTAAGAACCAAAGCTGTGTTTTCAATTAATTTTCTAAGTACACAATTTGCTCAAAGTACATTTAAAAAAAAAATTCTACAATAAAATATGGCTTGCTGCTGATCGACTGCCAGAAATTTGAGATCTCTCTGGGTTTCACTAATATCAAAGGCTTCTGTTTAATATGACTCTGTATTAAAGCGGCCCTTACTGTCAACTTAGCAAAACCTCTTGTTTAAGCTCAAGTTTTGTGTAGTTTTTATTAATCCAACGTGCATCTGTTAAAAATAACTCCAGATAATGCAACATTTGATTAAATGGCCCGTCTTAATACGGCCATTAGCTGGAGGGATTTTTTTTCCATTTACACATTCCAATCTGAGCCTGATAAGATGGCACTAACATTTAGCCTGAGGTGTGGAATGTTAATAGTGGAATCTTGGACAGTTTGTTTATTTTTTATTTATTTCGCGAATGTGCCGTTCACAGTAACGTGCCAGACGAGGGTCCTGGAAAGCAGAAGTGCTCTGTTTAGCCTCAGAGCCCCAAGAAGCTGGCAGATTAGCCCTTACCCCAAGGGCAGCACCAGCATAGTAGGAAAAGGCAGAGGAGTAACCGTAAGCCGGAGCTGAAGTATATTTCTGTTCTGTCAAAAGTGGCTTTTCAAGGAGATGTGAGTAACATGTCATGTGAATTTTTATCCACCGCCTTTTCTCTTGGGCTATGGGGAAAGAAGGCTTAGGAGATGCTCTGGTCCTCGTGAGCACCTTGAACCTAGGCTGTCCTGGTGGCATTGGTTTTCCTTTGCTGAGAGGCCCTGCGGCTCTTGTGGTTCAGGACCAGCTGGTACCTGGCACAGAGCAGGCATCCAGTCCCTTTTCCTTGAGCCATTACGCTAACCAGCATCCAGGGAACACAGAGGCCCCAAATATTCCCCGAGTACACGCTTCTTGGGCACCTCCTGCATGGAAGGCACCATGTTAAAGCCTGGGGATAAAGCAGTGAACAAGACAGACTCAGTCCCTGCTTTTATGGACCTTGCGTTCTAGCTAATACGTAGCCACTAGTCAAGGATGCTGTCTGTCTGTCTGTTGGTTTTATGATTTGATCTCTACTCTTAATTGAGTTTCAGCTCCCGGAATTGAGTTTATGCCCTATTGACCACCATTTGGCTTTTACAATTGTTCTTATAAGAGTATTTTTCTGCTTATATGTTAGTTTTAATTCCTTGAAGATAGGCATTTGGGTTCCATTTAATTTAATGCTTATTTACCAACTGCCTATCATGTTAAAGACTGCATTTTTCACTATTCTTCCTGCCTTTCCCAGAATGATTAGGCATAAAATGTTCCCCTCCTTTAAGCCTAGCCCACCCAGGGACATGAGGGAAGGTGTGGCAGGTTGTACACTACACGATGGTGCAACATCTAGAAGGACAGTGCGCACATCACGGCGATGGTAGGTTAGTACATTTATAATGATGATCTCTAGGCAGATGACAGTACCCAGTTCGAACAAAATCATTGTATGTTACACATATTAAGAAAATTTCTCTGCAGATCAAATGAGTCTTGTCAGAGACACCTGTTTTAACTTCACATGAAGACATTTTATAAGACAGTGGGCCTGTTGTTGCTTTCCTGGTCGTGTCAGGCACCAGGACAATTCCTCTAGTTAACTAGGGCAGCAAAGGACAAGAGACTAGGGTTGGAGTGGATTTCAGTTCTAACTCTGCAAGTCAACCAGCTGTGTAGCTTCGAGCACATCCCATAACCATTTTGAGCTTCAATTTCCTCATCAGTAAAATGGGGATTATCTCCATACCTCATGGAGTTACTAAGATCAAATAAAGTAATTCTGGGAATATGCCTCGTTCCATGTGCTTGGACTCAATAAATGTTATTTCAGTCTGGTAGCTGGGATGGGGAGAGGGGTAGGGAAGGGAAGAGGGACAGGAACCTGCCAAGAGACGTTATAGAAGGCAGATTTTACCTCTGTGTCCTCTGGGTGACTGTGTGGTGAGGCCAGGGAACCATTTTGTCCCAGGAAGGATGGCCCCTGAAGACCTGAAGCTCCCTTCATTTTTAGCAGCCCAGAGAAAGGCATTCAATTGTCCTTATTTCCGTCCTGGGGTTTGCAATCTACATTTGCAAGAAAATGAGGGTATCATTTTTCCTAGTGTCCAGGCACCTAGGCTGATTCATTACAGCATTAGAAGTGGTTAATGGCAATTGAGGTAGCAGCAGTTTGGAGCGGCAAACAGGACCTTGCCAGGGACCCTGGGTAACTCTCAGGTGTTATTACAACCTGACTGGCTTTCTGTTGCCCTCACTGGCTTTTCCATCAAGTTATCTGTCAGTCGTCTGCTTTCATTTCCTGGGCAGAGATTCGGAGGTCAGCCGGATACCCCTTCGTATAGCTGCAGAGGGGTTGCTGCATTGATTCTTAAATTTGGTTCTGATTACAGATTGAAATTAGATTGCTTCCTCTCCTGGCGTGGGTTATGATAGCACTCTGTAGTTGAAGGAAATTTATTTACTGTGCATTGTGTTTCTTGAAAAGCCTGGTAATTTGTTTCTGTCCTCTACTCCAAGAAAGTAGGTCAAGCACTGGCCAGCACGCAGGGGTAATGAGGTGTCGGTGAGAAAAACACCACCCAGAGAAAAGGATCTTTATTAGACCCTTCCAGTGGTGATGGTGGCGGTATGGCCGTGCTCGAGGTGATGGGTCTGTATTTCCTCATGGCTTGACTGGGGTTGGTTAATTCCCTCTTGTGGGGCCTCTCCATCCCAGATGGTGGACTGTGTCTACATTTGGCAGCCCACGTTCACCTGATGGAATAACACTTCCAAAGTGTGTCTGCAACCAAGAAGATGGAGGGAGCTTATTAGCCCTCTATTGTGGGCCACATGTAGATTTGTATGTTCATTTGCAAGTTGTCTTCAGGCTCCTCCAGGAAGGATGAGTGGACGGATCAATAGGCTTTGTCTGTATTTGTAAGGAGCTTCCTGAGGCTCCAAGGCCAGAATCCTGTGACTGAAGCTTGTCGCGAAAAATAAAGAAAGAATAGGAGGTGTTCAGAGCGAAGAGAAGAAGGATGGTTCCCAACCTTTCTCAGTTCGTGGCACCCTTTGTGTCTCAGGAACTTCTTCACGATGCCTCTAGGTGTGCATACACACACACACACACACACACACACACACACACACACACACACACACACACACACACACACACACACACACACACACACACACACACACACACAGAGTTCTGTTTATTAAGTAGTTAGATGGATCCAAATAAGTTAATAAGTATTTATGTCCTAACAACTTGGTGACCGTATGGGAAAAATACACATAAATCAAAAGAAAATATTTTATATTTATTTTTAAATAACCACAGTCACTACCAATGGGATGTGTGTACCTGTTGGGCATTGCAGAACTCAAATCTCGAAATCAGGTTGGACGCTGCCACCCTCTTGTCCTTTTCCACACTGATTTTCATGCAACTTTTTATCAAGCAACTGCTGAAAGTTTCACAGAAATAGGACATGATCAAAAGAATGTAGCGTGATTTAATGTTGAAACCGAGGACCACCTTGAGCTGGTAGTTTGCAAGGTATTTGACAGCTGTTGAGTATTGCTTTGCTTTCCTCAAAATTTTAAAATATTTAAAAATTAAAGTAAACTTAAACCTAAATTAATTTAAATTCATTTTAATGTGAGTACCCCACACTGCCCCTCTGAGTTTGCTGCAGTGCCCCGGCGTGCCTCAGCGCACAGTTTGCGAGCCTGGACCCTGGGCGCGAGATGCTCTCAGATAACTCACAACTGCGAGGGAGGGACCAAGGGCTTGTCCAGCTGGCTGTCCTTATAAGCACTTCTGACCTTACCTCTGACCCACTGCTGAGGGAGGGTGCTGGAACCCTACCTTGCATGCAGCACATTGTGATTTTATGATGCTAGAGGGTGAAGTGAGCACAGGCTACCCATCACAATAATCCTGCACAGAGTTCCTCCATGGCAGGCTGCTCTCACAGATACTGTGGGGCTTTCTTCTAACAGTAGAGCTTTGCCCTCAAGGAGAATGCAATCTTGTTGAAACTCTCACAGGCTTAAGGTAACATCGAGATTCTAGTCCAAATGCTTACAATTCAAATTTGACATTTTACGGGATGATGTTTCCCTTTCCTTGGCACAACCTGGAGGAATTAAATTGAATTAAATAATTATTGGATTTAATAATTAAAAGCTTTTTCAGTCTCCACTTGGATCTTACCGAAGTGGCACCATTTTCAAACGGGCAAGAACACATCGGAAGTATGGAAAAAGACTCCTGTGCAAATTGTTAATAGAATCCCTAAACGCAAGTTCTCTATTCTGAGGGCTTAGGCCCTAAGTGGGGTTGATTCAAGTGGAAAAAGGCCACTTTGCATCCAGTGGAATGAAATCCTGTTTCCAGATTTACGTTTCTGACGATTTTGGTAAATCTTCCTGTTACAATTCGGCTGCCCGTGACTGGACATCTTCCTCTGGAGGCCTGGGGCCTGAGCACATTCTGTCAAGTTTATTATCCAAGGAAGAGACTCCTTTCAGTCCCAAATGGGTGTGTGGTAGCAGGTGGGAATTGCCACTGACGAGCTGGGAGACCCTAAATCTCTTTTCATCAGATCTGAATGTTGGTGGCAATATAGAAATGCACTGAAGTGTTGCTAACAAAGCTGCCCTCCCTGCCTGGCATTCAGAGGGGGAAAGAGGGTATGTTGCACCATGACAACAGGTGACCTCTATTTGGAATTGTCAACAAACATTAATAGGCTTTCTAAAACACATATGCTGTAAGTAAGAGACTGGCTGCCTGAAGGGAGGGCCCGGTATTCAGCAGCACTGAGGCAGTTCGTACAGGATGTCAGCAGACGTGGTTAATTGGTAATGATTAGGGCTGTCTGAAAGCCGATTCCCTGAGTTTGGTGAACACATAATTGTTGTATGTAACCCAGAGCTGCTTTGCTCTTTCATCTCTATGAAGAGATCAGAAAAGAGAGATTTACGGCTTAGGTTGCCCCAAGCCACACATAGCAGGCTTAATTTTCCTTTCCAAGGGAATTTGAAGACGGCTGTTGTGACTAGTTCTCTGTGGCTCATATGGCATGTTGAGGTCACCTGCAAGTTTTTGTTAAATGATTGAGTGACTGAAATTAATTATTCTGTCAGAGCTGTAATGGAGGTAAGATGGAAGACGCTGATAAAGAGAAAAGCTAAAGCGATCCTTATAAATGCACTTATGTCTCTTTCTATTTAAATAAAGCAGACAGAATACGTATATCCTGGATGGTGTTGGGTGTCACCTTCCCATTTGCCTCTATAGCCCTAAGCTGTTTTCTTTCAAAATCCAACGCTTTGAAATGAGTGGCCATTTATTCAACTCCAACTGTAGGATATTTGACCCCTTACTCACTTCATTCCTTCTAATCTTTCCCCAAACACCTCAGCCCCTGATAAGAGGCTGATTCCAGTCACTGCCTTAGATTAAATCGAATGAATTCAGGGAGTTGCGTCTGAGCGAATGGCTAAGTGACTTGGGGAATGTGGCTGGTGAGTTGAGTAGGTGAAAGGCAGGTGTTTGCTTCTAAATGTCAGATTTCTGAGGCGTGGAAACCACCCTGTAAGGACATTTAGGAAGGCAGTGAAAGCAGCTGTTTAGTGACAGACTGCCTGAAATTTGGGTTCTTAAATGCCACGAAGGGAATCCAGTGGCCAGTTAAGGAGATGCCAAAATGACTCTCTTGATTACCTTGCAAAGGGCAAGAGAATTATTTAAAAGTGATTTTTCAACTTACTTCCAAGTCACTGGCAACAAAGGCTAAAAAGAGCCATTTCCCATGTGGGTTCTGAGAAGCACGTAGGTAGCAGGACCTCTTCCCGAGGTGGCACTAGATTCAAAACGAGCAAGAAACAAACGCTGGAAGTGTAGAAAAGGACTTACAAGCAAATTGGCTAAGGTATCAGAATTATGAACCTGTGCCCTGAAAGTGTGTCCTCTCATGTTATGTGCCCTTTGGTGAAAACACTATGGATCACAAGGCTGCCTAGTCCTTTGCACAAGTAGGAAAAGCCCACAGCAATGAGATGGGTTGATTCCCTTGCCAAAGCCATCACCAATAGCCATAGTAATAGGACTGGGAAATAGCCAGCAGTCACTTGGTGCACTGATGTTTTTGGATTCTGGTGTGCCCTTTTCAAATCATCTGGGGTGCTTGTTAAATATTCAGATTCCAGGGAACCACCCCCAGAGAGTCTATCTCCCTAGGTATGCCGCAGAGCTTGGGGATCTTCACTTTTTTTCTTCTAACAAGTTCTGAGGTGATGTTGCAGGTTGTCCCCAACTTTCACTTCCCTTGTTTAACAAATAAGTAGACCAGGGGCCGAGAGAAGAGACTGCAACTGCTCCATTTGGTAAGAACAGCCCTCTGAAAGGGTCGTGACTAGTCTGCGGCAGATTGTAGATGGAACTTCTTGGGTTTGAGTAATTTTTTTTAGGTAGCCTAAAGCCTTTTTTAAAAAAGTGAAATATAGTTGATTTGCAACGTTGTATTAGTTTTAGGTGTATAGCACAGTGATTCGGTTTTATATATATATATATATATATATATATATATATATATATATAAAATATATATTCTTTTTCAAATTCTTTTCCCTTGTAGGTTATTACAAGGTACTGAGTATAGTTCCTTGCACTATACAGTAGGTCCTTGTTGTTTATTTTATATACAGTAGTCTGTATATGTTAATCCTAAACTCCTAATTTATTCCTCCCCCCACCTTTCCCCTTTGGTAACCATAAGTTTGTTTTCTATGTCTGTGAGTCTGTTTCTCTTTTATAAATAAGTTCACTTGTATCTCTTTTTTAAGATGTGCATATAAGTGATATCATATGATACTTGTCTTTCTCTGTCTGACTTTACTTAGTACGATAATCTCCAGGTCCATCCATGTCACTGGAAATGACATTATTTCATTCTTTTTAATGGCTAAGTAATATTCCTGTGTGTGTGTGTGTGTGTCTAAGTAATATTCCTGTGTGTGTGTGTGTGTGTCTTCTTTATCCATTCATCTGTTGATGCACACTTAGATGGCTTCCATGTCTTGGCTATTGTAAATAGTGCTGCTGTGTATGTATCTTTCTGAATTATGGTTTTCTCTGGATATATGCCCAGGAGTTGGATCATTGGATCATATGGTAACTCTGTTTTTAGTTTTTTCAAGGAACCTCCATACCGTTGTTCTCCATAGTGCCTGCACCAATTTACATTCCCACCAACAGTGTAGGAGGGTTCCTTTTTCTCCATACCCTCTCCAGCACTTATTATTTGTAGACTTTTTGATGATGGCCATTCTGGTGAGGTGGTACATTGCTAATTATTAGAGAAATGCAAATCAAAACTACAGTGGGATTTGAGTAATTTTTCTTGTCTTAAGACAAGTCATGGCTATTTCAACACTAGTCAACTTAAGGTATCCCAGCTATTGAAGGCATGGCCTCCTGAGTATCTTAGAAAATGAAATAATAGAAATAGGTGGAGTCTGGAAAATTACTGTTTCTTGACGATGGTTAATATTTCGTTGGTTGGACATAATTGAAGCAACAAAGAAACAGCCATGAAAACTGTCATAAATTAAGACAGTCCATTATGGAGGGCAATTTTAAATATTTCTTTCCTGGCAATTTCTAAAAGGAAGAAGACTAACTTGGAACACTTTATACTCATTCCTGCTAGGAGATGAGAAATGGTGTCCCCTCTCTAATTTATGAACTTGTGGTTTAGTTCGGTAGAGCTCAAGCTTACAGTGCTCCAACACCATGTTTTGTGGGGTTAAATGTAAGGCCTTAAAATGTATGTGTATGTCCTCTCACTTCATGAATGCTATGATACTTAGTGCTTTACAGTCTATCTGAAGGCAAATTGATGACTTTATAAAATCTTGTTTTAAAGTACCCTTCTCCTCTTTTTAAATATGTATGGCTTCTCTGTGTGCCCTATAAAATGTTTTGGAAAGTGGTCATCACCAGACTAGAGCTAGGTTGCATAAATATTTAGCTATAGATAGGAGCGTGTTTCTTGAAGTTGCACATGTGTCAGCGTTTCCTTTGCTGTTCCTCCAGAGCCAGGCCTATTAGCAGTGCGATGGAAGATAAAGAGGGAGCCAAGATAGAAATGCAGACTTGCCATTGCCAGGGATAACACTGCATTAAATTGTCGCTGTTTTGGTTCTGTTCTTAACAAAGTTAAACAAGTCTTTGATTGGAGCCTGTTTTCAGTTGTCATTTTAAATAATAATTAGACCCCCTGCTCCAATCAGTTTCTTTTAAGGTGGTTTTAAAAGTTCATGACTGGGAAGATACTATTTATAGAGGAGAGGCACTTAGTAGGCCAAGATTTGGTTGGTTTCATGTGGCCAAGGATTATCCCAGAAATTCAACTGGGGTTTTTTTTGGCCCTTTCAGGATATCAAATTTTGATTTGTTGTTATTTTTAATCCTAAATCTTACTGATTATGTATCTTCTCTGAGAGGAGGGAGGGCTAAGATGAATGTACCATATTTTTTATGTACTTCTAGTAGCTGTGCAACCTTCAGTGGCAGGGAATAGAGCATATGACTGTGAAACTTACATAGAGAAAGGGGAGAATTTGTAATCTTTGAACAACAACAACAAAAATGTATTGATATCTACAATTTGCTGGGCTCTGAGGCTTCAAAATTGAATAAAATGTGACCCTAGGGAGTGACAGGTCTAAGCAGGCAATTACAGTGAAATGTGATACAATACATGTATAAGAGGAGTCCCAAAGAAGGAGGAGCTAATATCTCTCTGGGGCTTTCAAGAGAAGTGGTGACTTATAAATGAGGAGAAAGAATCTATGAATTCATTGTTTAGCTTGAGAGCTCTAACTTGCATCAATCCATACTTGATATTTTAGTGGTGACCAAATGAGGATGGTCTTTCAGGCAATGGGTGGAGCCTGTTCAAAAGTGCAGAGACTTGAGAGGACATGGCATGTCAGAAAATTGTAGGTAGGCAGCATAGCTTGAGCATCATTTACAAGGAGGGTGAGGTTACCACTGAATAGGATTATGAGATTGACTTTCACATAGGCTCATATGTCCTGGCATCATCATGCTTCTTCAAGAGTTTTGGTAATACTTAAGGGAGAGAGAGAGATCCCAAAAGGTGCAAGGTCTCATGTTAAGTCTATGACTCTAGTTCCCTAGCTTATGAGGCAGTTGAAAAACATTAGGCTCAAACGCTCTCATTGGAGGTGAGCTAGCTACCAGGTCAGTCTGCCCAAACAGGTCAACAACGGGTCACACACCTGGATGAGAAGTCTAATATGTGCTTCATCATCCAGATAATTTGATTCCAGGTCCCAAATCAGTGTTCTATGAAAAAGGAGATCCTTAGCAAAAGGTTTTGTGAAATGTTTGGTTAAATAAAGTTACGCAGGCTTCCTTTCTGTTGGGCTTCCTAAGCCTTTAATGTGCTGAAGTATGATACGAATCTCCAAGAGGATGATAGAATATGGCTTCATTTCCTAAAACTTTGTGAAAAAGCCTTTTGTGAAACTAGTGTTCCCTAGAATACTCTTTGGGCAAAGCCACTCTTAAGATTCATTTAAACAGACCTCCTAATTGTACATCGAATGGAATTTCCTTCATCAGAAGTTATGCCTGAAAGAGGGGGTGAAAACCACTCCCCTCAGCAAACATAAAATGTGCCCTCTACTAATTATTTGACATCATGTTGGTGAAATCAAGGGTTGCATTCCTCCCATTCTAATAGGACAGTTTTGCAGAGACACAGCCCTGGGCTCTGGTGGGCAGCGTGGGGGCTGTTGGGAAGGTTCCAGCAAAATGCAACTATTCCTGACCTTGTACCATTTAAAGTCACAGAGCTATTAAAGCAGCGACCAGGGCATTCAGAAGACCTGTGACTAGGCATAATGTGCCTTTTGAGGGTGACTGTTCATTTGTCCATCTAATTAGCACTCAGCACCTTTGGCCGCCCCACACATCTTTTAAAAAAATCTCAAGCATGTGGGGCTTCGGTGCTTGGATGGCAGGGCTCAGATGAAAATCAAGGCCTGGCCTTGTATTTACGGAGGTTTCTTCTTTCCACTACATCTTACCTATTTCTTCAGCCCTGTTCTCAGTAATGCCTGCCACAAAGAACCCCATAAATTTAGCATTTGCAGCTATAAGTTTGTCATTCTTTTCTTGAAATAAGATTAGGGCACTATTGTAAAACAGCAGAAGGCTGAATGTGAGAGCAGCCAGCATATTGTTGACTGATTCATCTGGGGCATTTAGTTCTTCAAAATGGAAAAACAAAACAGGGTCTAAAAAGCAAACACAGTAAATTAAAAGAATGTTATTCTATGCGTAGAACAGCTGTTTTAATACTTGCCCAGTAGGGTCATGTGACTGAACCACTTCTTTTAGGATAAAATATGTCTTCCTTTAAGGTTATTATTAAAGACACATGGAGACATTTACTTTGTCTTCTTGTCAGCATTGTGCCACATTGAAAAAAAAAGCGAAAAACATTTGAATTTGGTTTAGATTCATTATTTGCATGAAAATGATAGTTAATTGTGTCCATGTGATATTAGTGTTTGGCTAAGGTGACCTTGCCATTGTTAGACCAAGGTGGGCCGTGAGTTAACGAAAATTGTACTGATGGTAGCTGTTTTCTTTTAAGTAACTGTATAGTTCTGTCTGCTTTGCCAACTAGAAAGATGAATTAACGGGAAGTGAAAGATTTAGAGTCTACAAGAGGTAGGATATAGCTATCCATTGCAGGGAGAAAGTGCCACATTGGGCTCTCTTTGCATGTTGGGTGATCATTTCTTCGGCAAATATTGAATGCCTGCTCTGTGTTAGGATCCTGACTGTTCATTACATGATCAGAAACTCTAAGAGGGAAGAGACCCTGCAGTACTGTAGCTGAAACCTCTATTAGCTTTAAAATCTGAACCAGAAATCTTCCAGCCCACCCGAGGCTTGTCCCAAAGCTGCTAAGTGGCAGGACAAGAGTCCAAATCTTCTGCCCCTTCTCCAACTTTCTCCATGTGCTACCTCCTTACTTTGCTTTGCCTGGTACCCATCATGAGTATGTTTTCTCTAGAGACTAGTTAGAGCAGAGGAGGATGCTGGGCCAGATGCCCCTCCTGTCCCACTGAATGTGTCCTGGTCGTTGAGGAGTCTCCCAGTCAGCCTCTTCCTCTCTCTGAACTCTAAAGGCCAAGATCAATTCCAGTTCATCTTAGAACATGTAATTCTGTTTTGAATTACATGCACATGGTTGTATTATATCAGATATGTAATAAATATCTGTTGAAAGTGTGAATAATAGAACGAATAAATGACCTTGTCCTATTCCAACTCAGGGCAGGGTCCATTATGCCCCCTCTGTGACATGTGATTATCCAGCTGCATCTTACATTGTCTCCTAGTGATGCAGCCCTGGCTGATTTATAGTGCACCCCATCTCTCTATGGGCAGTGCTGCCCACAGAATGGTACTTTCTCTTCTTAATCCTCAGTCCACTCTGATGTCTCTGGCTCTGTCTCCAAATGCCACACAGACTAGATCCTTATTCCTCTTTCACATGGTCCTTCAGATATTGCAAGACACCTGGTATATGCTTCTCATCTCCAAATTTAATCCCCTAAGTTATTCCTCATATGACACAATTCCCTGACGTATCTGTATCTTAGATGCTTTCATATCAACATAGTTAATTTATCCAGTGTTTTTTTGTATGTTTGTTTTGTTTGCTTATTATTTGTAAGTTTGGGGCTAGAACCAAACATAGCATTACAGGAAGGAATGACCAGAGCAGAATAGGGCCAGAACATTGCCTTCCTTCTTTTGTACTTCTACTTAGACTATTTTTATAATTAAAGATTGACTCTTTGTTATTTTATTATATTTTATTTTCAGCAGTCATACCACTGATTTGATTCATATGAGCTACTGGACATCTAAACCCGTGGTTTCCAGCTGGGGGTGATTTTGTCTCCCTGGGGATAGTTGGCAATGACTGGAGACCTTATTGATTTTCCTTCCTTGGGTCGGGAGTGATAATAGCATCTAGTGGGTAGAAGCCAGGGATGCTGGTAAGATCCTACAATGCACAGGACAGCCTCCCACAGTAAAGAATTATTTGGTTTAAAATGCCAGTAATGCTGCTATTGAGAAACTCTGGTCTAGACTACCTAGTCCTTCTCTGTGGCCCTTCATGGAACAGATCTTGATCCTCTACGACATGAGATCTCTCAGATCTCTGAACCTGACTCAGTAAGACCTCTTCTCTCCAGGTGAAGCCTTTCCAGCCCTGTTGTCAACCATTTCTAAGACTTCCAGTTTCTTAACCTGCTGGTCGCCCACCACCATGCAGTTAGAGTACTGCTCCCAGAGCTGAACAATGCTTTGGTTGGCATCAGAAACCTAGGACAGAGCTCAAACTTTACTGTGGATAGAAGTCATATGGGAACTCAGTTAAAGTCAGGCTCTGATTCATGAGATCTGGGGTAGGGCTGAGACTCTGCCATTCTACCAAGCTCCCAGGCAATGCTGATGTAGAAAGCCGGTGGAGCAAGATGCTTAGCAAGTTTCCTATTGGCTTTATTTGGTTACAGGCTTCTTCTGGTCCCTTGGAGCAGAGTACAGGTACTTGTGGCTGGGAAACTTTGGCTATTACGCTCAGCTCTGGCCACATGGCAGAACAGAGCTAACCAAGCACTGTGTTGCTACAATGCAAAGGAAGACTAATGGCCTGCTAATTGCCGAGCAGTGCTTATAACTTAGATGTCCTTGCTGTGCCATGTTCCAGGCTCAGGAGAAGCAACAAGAAAGCAATAACCCTTTTCTTAATTGAGAGCTGGAGGTGGGAGTGAGGGGAGAGCTGCCCCCAGTCACAGATTTGGAGGAATGTAATATCCCATTGTGATTTGGTTTCTCCAGATTATGTATATGTTTATAAATTATCCTAGAAGTTCCTTTTCCTCATTCCCTTTATTGTAGGGTATATTTCTTTAAAGTGACAGGTTTAATTTTTTTCCCCACTCTGTGTAGATTTCATGGATGATGTAGCTTACTAAATCAAACCGATTTCCACCATTGTATCAAGGCTCTTTAATCAGTTCTTTGAATTAATGCAATCAAACGGTTGAATTCTTGCATTCATTTCTATATTTACAGCTCTGTTGTGCTTTTTTTTATTGAACTGGAAGAGGAATATCTTCATTCACTGCCAAAATAAAATAAATCTAGGCAGGTTATCTAGTAAACTGACTGGGGTGTAGGGTGTACAGTGTGTGTGTGTGTGTTTGCTTGTGTGTGTGCATAAAATACAGAAGTCATCGGCATAGTTCTAATATTAACTTTTGTGTTGGGACTTCATATTCAAGAAGCCAGCATTGTATCAAGTTCTGTGATAGTGGTCCTGTTTTACCAGATCATTAACCCAGGGGTTCTCAAACAGAGAAGAGAGCGTTTGGAGGTTATGGTGCCCTTGTGTTTTCATATGTATTCTAGGTTAAGAGCGTAGAATCTGGAGTCAGATTGCTCAGAGAAAATCCCAGTTCCTCCCAGCTCTGGCTGTGTGACTTCATGCGTGTTACTTAACCTTTCTGTACTTCCTTTACTTTAAACTAGGGCTAATATTAGCGTCTGTCTTATGGAACAGTTGTGAGGATTAGAACCACAGGCAGTGGTATGCGCGACAGGCAAAGGGCAAGTATTCGCTTTCTGGAGACTATTAATAATATCACCCTAAACTTAAGGCAGCTAAACATGTCGTTTTCTGCCAAACCAGAAATGCTATCTTTTGGTATATTCTCTCAAAGATAACAGTAAAGGGCAATAAGGATATGAGAAAATGATTAGAGGGCAATCACAAAATGGAAGAAATTCTGTTCTTTAATTATGGCTGTTTTCCTCCCACAAATTGGGAAACTAACTCCACTCTTGAGTTTGATTCTATGAACCCAGGAAACATAGAACCCAGGGTTCTGCTGAGATAGAGTTTGCCTATCAATCCTACCCCTACTTATTTTCTCATGTACTTTGAAATACCTTGAGTCCATAGGTATAACACTATGGTACACTAGTCAATTAAAGACACTTTGTGAAGATATGTGGAGTAAGACCCTGCTTTTCAGAATATAATGTGCCTGCATGTGAAATGTGTATGTGTTTCACGGAACCAGTGACAGATTCATTAGGCAGTGATTATTCTCATTACTAAACAATTCATAGTAGGGTTTCTTACAATAGCAAATGCCTTCCATTTCTACTCCTTTGCCAGTTTGTTATATGGTTCATAAACACAGAAGGTCGATCTTAAAATTCTGATGGCATTCCTTGATCTTGGTGGGTGACTTTTTGTTACTCACACAAGAGAGGATGAGTTGGGATGATCAGATGGGTATAGAGGCACATGGAAACAGCAGAGTGTTTTAAAATCTTATTTCCTGAGTTTGGGCAGAAGCAACAGCCTTATTACTAATCATCTTTGTCATAAAAGTTATACCTGATATTGTGTAGTGCTCTACATGTAAATCACTCTCACATGTATGTTTTTCATTTATTCCTCACAAGATAAAAGTGTGAGGTATCTCTTAGTGACCCCACTTTATTATTGAAAAAACAGAGACAGAGAGGTCAAATGACTTGTCAAAGGTCATATGACTCGCAAGTGCCAGAGCTAGGCCTCAAACCAAGTTCTTCTCCCTCCAGATCCATTGGCCAACTTGGGTATATCTCAATGCATGATAGCCACTTACCATAATTGTCATATGTGTTCTTCGAATGGGACTTAGCACCTGCTACCTTGTTTCCATATCTAATCCCTGTCTCTTATTTGTTGGATGTGTTTCTCATGATGTGCAAGGATCCTAGATGGACCTTGTATCAAATACCTTTTCAGGGCAACAGCCTCTTAGTTCTTGGAAATCAGCTGCTAATCCACATAAAGCTGGTGGGTTTATTCTCATTGAGAGCTTCGGAACTGCTGAATCAATTAGCTTCTGAGCGACTAACCCCCCGCCCAACCTCCCCCCAAAAAATAGTGCTTTGAAACAACAAATATATAGTTATTTCCCAACTGTGCAAATGGGCAATTTGGGCTGGACTCAGTTGGCTAGTCCTCTGGATCCAGAGTGGTCTCAGTTCGGCTTGGGTTGTCTCCTTCCCAGGTCTTAGCTGGGGCCCCTGGGATGGCTTGCATGACTGGGCCTCTTTTCATGTTATCTTTCAGGAGACTAGTCCCAGACTTGTTGGCATGGTGGTTAACAGAATTCCATGAGCAGCAGAAGAGCGCAATCCCCAGTGCAGAGCACGTTTCAGGTCTTTGCTTATATCTTATTTGCTAGCATCTTACTTGTCAAAGCAAGTCCCATGGCCAAGCCCAGAGTCAGTAGAAGGAACTTCTCAGTGACACGGATGCAGGGATGCTTGAACAGATTGCAGGTCATTACTGCGACAGTCTACCGTGTTGCCATATCAAGTTTTTCTTTACTTCCAAATTTTTGAGTAGAGTTATAATGCCCTGAAAAACCGGGAGGTTCTTTCTCTTCACTGCGGTGTTTCCTTATTGTTACTCCCTCAAGATTCTGCCAACTCGGTAAACTTGACCCTTTACAAAACCCTGGCTTCTTTCAGTGATGCTGCCCTGCTTTCCTCCCCTGGGACAGCTTGGCATTAATGAATTGAAAGGTGGTTCTTAGTCAGGACTTTCCTGACTTTTTAATGGTGTGCCTGTAACTTCTCCTTGTCAGCTTTCCTTTTAGAAATGCATACGTTTATTTTGAATCCAGATGCTGGAGTTTTCTGTTTGGGAAAGAATTTTAATGAAGCTTTATCAGGTGTTAACCAAAATGAAGAGGAGTCTTTTGTGCCCAGAGAAAGTGATCTGGCAGTCAGGAGCTCCTTTAGAAAGAGGACTGCAGAATGAAGGAATGCTAAACCCCTCTTTCATGATTTTTCTCTTTTTGAAACATGTTACCTTGCCTGAGAGTTTGTGTCGAGTTTAGCTCATGGAAGGGGAACATAATGATGTGTGATCTGGAGGAAGGAGCGGACAGTGGATGATAATTCCCAAGCAGATGAAAGAGAATATTTCACACTGCTGAGACACATGTGACTTCTTTGGATGCAAATAACAGAAGGGATGATGATAGTTATAGCCGTTTTCCGCTTCGGGGAGAAATCACCAACTTAGCAACGCTAAATGGCAAGACCTATGTGGCCGAGTTCTTTCCCTGACTAATTGGAAACACATCTCTGTATTTTCTTGTCGTTGAGAAAGAACGACTGTTTGGTAAATGGTATTCAGTAGTATACTTTTTTTTTTGGCGGTACGCGGGCCTCTCACTGCCGTGGCCTCTCCCGTTGCAGAGCACAGGCTCTGGACGCGCAGGCTCAGCGGCCATGGCTCACAGGCCCAGCCGCTCCGCGGCATGTGGGATCCTCCCAGACCGGGGCACAAACCCGTGTCCCCTGCACCGGCAGGTGGACTCTCAGCCACTGCGCCAGCAGGGAAGCCCCAGTAGTATACTTTTATAAAAGCCCAGGTGCTGGGCTCTTGGTCAGAAGGGAATGAAAATGCTTTCTGATATCAGAGAGCCTGGGTATTTTTTGTAGTGGCAGTAGGACATTGGAAAGTGACTGGTAGGTTTGGAGTCGCAAACTGGTAGAATCTCACCAGCTCGGCCCTTAGGAGTTTATCAACTCGAACAAACCCTTTCCCCTCTGACCTCAGTTTCTTTACTTGCAAAATAAGAAGAACGGGGCAAATGATCCCAAAGTTTTCATCTCATTTCTGTCAGAAAATCCTGTAATTTAGAAAAATAGACACTTTTTGGTTATAAGTTTGGCTCAGAGAAGACAGTGTGAAATACTCACTGGATTTATGGCTGGAGACACTTTATAAAACAAAGCAAAACAAATCCCGGCTCTGGTACAGATTATTCCACCATCTATCCATGGACCCATCCACATCCTGTCCACCCGTGCATCCATATTCCTGTCCACCCATCCATCCATGTACCCGTCTCCTTGTCTCCACCACTCTTGTTTTCTGCATTTGTTCCAGACATTAGTGTTAAAATTTCTTTGTGTTTACCTTGTTTGAGCTTTCGAGCCCCTGTGAGGAAATCAGACATAATTTTCAAATAGACATTTAACAGATGAGGAAAGTTAGGCCATGAAAGTTATGTCACATATCTGATGTCATTCAGCTGGAATGGAAAAACACTAGGACTAATCCCAAACTCTAGACCCAGGGCTCTTTCTCTATTATGCACTATCCCTTTTGTGTATCTTCAAAACTATCCTAGAAAACCCAGAACCTGGCATTGGTTTCCTAAGATTGGGGTAGCCTAAGGCCATTTCTAGGACTTAATTGTTCATGAAAAAAAGAAAGAGTTCCTTCCATTCCAGAAAAATCTTACTTGAGCTGCCACGCTTCAAGGTGAATCAGTATGATAGATGTTTTTAAGCAGTCTTTGGTTAGAGGAGTGTTGAACATTGCGGGGGATCCAGAAAAATTGGGAAAGACCCTATCTTCTGCAGTTTGCTGGCAGAGTCTAACATGCTTTAGGTGCCCATGGAAGTGATGTATTGACAAATGAGGGTCCCACGTGATAGGTGGTAGTTTCCATAGGACTTGAGGAAAGGGAGACAGGCCCATAGCAACCCTGACATCCTTGAACTTCCAGCTGACCTTAGCACCCAAGAGAAGGCTTAAACCAGAGAAGAAAAGCCACCTTCTCCTGGGAGCTTTCCCCGGAAAGCTGTGATGTCCCTCCGTCTGGGTTTTGGAAAGGAGTTGTTGAAGCTAGAAGAGCATACTTCTTACAAGTCTTGGGATGAGAAGGCAGGCCAGTGGGAGTGCTTCTCTTGTGTCTTTTCAGATAAAGATATATCCTGGGTTTTGAGGTTGATTCAATTCTGTAAACATATCCCATCATCCACCCCAGGCAGTTTTGTTTGATCCCAAGTTCAGTAACGTGAAGTAAAGTACCCCAGACTTTAATGGCTTAAAATGAAAGAGAATCATGTTTTCCTGTCTGAAACTGGAAATCCAAAGAGTTGCTCAGTAAGAATGTTCTGGCTTTTACCTTGTAGCTCAGCTACAGGAAATTGGGAAATTTGGGTCAGATGCTTCATGCACATTCCAAGTTGATAAAGGGTGGGAAAGTTTGAGGAATTGTCTGAATCATAATGCTACTGGGAAGGTTAGAAAATACGGGATTATTTCTCCTAAAATTACTTTTGGGAAGCGGCGGGGGCGGGGGGGGGGGGGGCGTCAGTGGAGGAGAAATTGTCAGTATGCTCTAGATGGCTTAGTGTGTGTGCTTTATTTTAATGATTCCAGTAGGTGAGTTGCACAAGTACAGAGATACTGGTCCTCATTGTCACAAAGTAATTCTGTGTGGAAGTTGAATGATGGTAGGATATCCAGGTCTTTGCTACTTAAAATGGGGTCCATAGACCAGCAGCATCAGTATCACCGGGGAGTTTGTTATAAGTGTGGAATCGTAGGGGCCCCAATTATAGACCTATTGAATCAGAATCCACATTTTAATAAGACCTCCAGGTATCTCATATGCACCTTACATTTTGAGAAGCCCTGGCTTCCCAAGTTCATTGGGATGATGCAAGGCACAGATGCTTCCCATATTCTAGTTGATTGACAGACATTTCTGGATCCGTTTCTTGATTTTATTGATTATAGCCTAGAAGAAAGTCATGTTAATCTCTAGGAACTGGACCCAGCGGTGGGACACCCCAGCCTGCCCCTTAAGCCTCACCTGCCAGCTACCACCCATTCCAGCTGCCCTGACTTTCTCACTGTTCCATGACTTCACAGCTCTGTGCATTTGCATGTGCTCTTCCCACTGCCCCGAATGTTTTTCTCCTCTTTTCTCACTTAATCAAACTCACCTTTTGCAATCTTGTTCACATGTCATCTTTGCTGGGAAAAACTCTGCATTTTCCCCAGGTGTGATTGAAGACCCTATATTCTGTGTATTGACTCCCCTGTTAAATTACAATAGAATAGGAACGTGTAAATGTCCATGTGCCTTTCTTGACCATGAGCTCCTGAGGATCTTCAGGTCCTTGTTATCGCCCCTATGTCCTCAGCACCTGATACAGAGCAGGCATTCAATCCATACTTGTTTTATAACTAAATGAAAATATGGGTGGTCTGGCAGGGAATGCCCTCTTGGATATTCTGGGAATTTCTCATTCCTCCAGGGAGACACTTGGACTGGTTTTCTGTTTTTTGTTTTTTTTTTTAATAACCTGTTTGACTCCCTAAGCCTCCTGGATCAACACTGAGCAGAATCGTCAAGTGGGCCAAGACCATTCTAGGGTCTCTCTGTGCCTGCTTTCTCCTCTCATACCCAGCACCTTTATGATGCCCCCAATTGCCCTAGACTGTCATTTATTCCCTGGACAACCCCCCAGGTCACCAATTTCCACCCCTCCCAAGTCAGAACCTCCTTGTCTCCTTAAAGGGCAAGCTACCATTTCTGGAGGGCTTACTATGTACCAAATGCTCTGCACAAAGTGCTCTACCTACATGACCACATTTAGTCCCCACCACACTTCTGGAAACATAGGTTCCATCATTTCCATTTTATATTGAGGGAACCACAGCTCACAGCAGTCAAATAATTTGCTCAAACCAAGGTGGTCAGGCAGAGCTGGGATTCAAACTCAAGCCTGTCTGACTTACTGATCGGGGCTTTGAAACGCTGTTCTGTGCCACAACAGGGGTACATGAATGAGCCAGAGTAACCCATGAAGGTGCTAACCTACCAGTGGATGTAACTGATCAAAGCACCTGCACTGAATGGTGTACTGTTTTAGATACACTTCGCCAGGTGGAAGAGAATAATTACAAGTGAGCACAGTAGATTCCTCTACCTGGACGATTTTTACTTTCTCAAGCTCAGACCAGTCTTTAGGGCACTTTGTTTCTGAGATTGAGGGCCACTGCCACCAGACTCGGCTAGCTAGGGGATGGGGCTGCCATTCTGCGTTAACTTTGTCCTCTGAATTGAGAACTGTGCCCTACTTTTATTAGTTGCTGTATTAATTTTTGGTTGGGGGAAGGGGTAATCACTTAAAAAACAATGCCAAGAATGTATGTTACTCCCTCCCAGGGACATGCAAGTTGTTTCTCGTTTAGGAGAAGCTCTCTTTCTCCCTCCCCCCCCCCCCCCCCGCAACTTCCTCTGTTATTTCACCTTCCCCATCTTCTTCCTTCCCTCCGTGAGATACACTAACTGGTGTCCACACTCCAGCGAGGAGGCCACTTCCCCCTAGTGTGTCATACACTTCTGCTCTCACCAAGAAGCAGTTGTGTTTACTCCCCAACTTGTTTATGCCAGTTTTTCTTGTACAGTATTTGTAAACATAATTTAACTAAATATTATGTAAATCGGTGAACAGTGGGTACAGGACAAAAGCAGCTGCTGTTTTTATGAACACCAACTTAAGGGCTTTAGGAAGAGTTCATAAAAGGAATGTGACTCTGTTAAAAAAAAAAGCTAAATTATATGAGGGTGGACCAGAGAGCTAAGAAAAAAAAATCCTAAAGAAGGCTGTGCTCAGTTTGCTTTTCTGCACTCCATTTTAAAGAAACCCAAACTGGAAATTGTGGGTGGCATTTTATAAATATTTTGGATCGAGAGAGATGAAGTGGGACTCTAATCAGATGGCAGCCAGGGTGGGGAATAGGGACCTCAGTCCTAGAGCCCAATGGGACTTGATTCTGCCCTGAATGAGCCTGGGAACAGATTCTCCACTGGATGCTTCAGAAGGGAACTGGCCCAGCCAACACCTTGATTTTGACCTTGGGAGACTAGTCTTAGAGAAGCCAGCTGAGCCCACTGAACTTTTGCCCTACAGAATTATGAGATAATAAATTTGTGTAATTTTTAAGCCACCAAGTCCGTAGTGATTTGTTAAGGCAGCAATAGAATGTGAACACAGCACCCATCCTCTCTGAATATATTGAGATCACTGTTCCCATTTTTGACCCAGACCTTCATTACACACATCTCAGCCTGGCATTCTGGGTGCTCTACACTGGTGTTGCCTCAGCTTTCCTTTCAAAACTCACCTCCCAGACAAACCCTCAGCCCCAGTCATGTTCTTGTTCTTGGCCTCATAATTGCCTGTGCAAGTCCAACTCATCTTTCAAGGGCCGTCTCGAGAGAGAGGCAGGTCACTTCCTTCTGTGACCACCACAGCCTTCGGAGGACCCTCTGTCCGTGTTGTTTATTTGGCCTTTGTCCTGTCTGATAGTGAGGGCTCTTCCCTCTGTTTTCCCCTTTTCTCTTCAAATTGATGGCAAACCTTTTAAAGGCAGGAAGCGTGTGCATTTTGTTTCCTCCTTGTGTCCAGCACAAGGGTGAATACCTTCTGCATGATCCATGTGCTTCCTTTAGAGATGGGATTTTATCTGAGAGAGCCACGTTCTCTGTGTGGATCTTCACAGAACTCTTTTGTGGATGCCAGTTAATTGCTGGGGCCCCTGCCTCTGGGTGATAACTCCTTTAATATCAAGACAATGATTTGATCTCTTCTTAAAGTGTCTTGTAAGTGACTTCTTTAAATGACCTTGGTTTCCTAGCAGTTTGGGTTCCAAAGACAGCTCTCTCCCTGGACACGGAGCCTAGCCCCTTGGGTTTGTGACTGTTTCCAGTGCTGACGTGTAATCTCTAATGCTTTGTGAGCTTGACTTGGGTCTCATCTGAGCGAGAGCACCCCTGCAGCGCCAGCACAAGAGGACACCACCCAGAGAGAGTTGGCGGGATTTTGGGGTGGGAAGCAGTAGCCAGGGAGTATGTCGAAAGCATTTGATTTTCTTCCATTGTAGCTATCTATTCTTCAGTCCTTGCTAATGGGATAATTTGATCGATGAATGCGCTGGGAAAAGGCAAGAGATGCATAAAAAGTGTGAAAGCTCACAGCTACAAATGAGTGGGCAGATTTACCACTTTCTCCCTAGAATCAAATCTGTCTGCCATCCGCACTGGGTATGAGACAGGCAGATCCAAGCTTTGGCTTAATTACACGTAATTTGGGTGACAGCTGAAATGCAAACCTAAACATTCAATCAGTTAAAGATACACAAAATTAAGCATTTCACACAGTGTCCAACCCCTTCAATCTTTATTAATACTTTAATTATGTTAATTATACCATGGTTTCAAGCCCTGCTAATACAATAAGCAGGGGGTGGAGGTGGGGGAAGAGGCAGGCCTCCTCTGAGCAGTACAGCTAAGTAAGGAGCACATTCGAATTAAAAGTATGAATGGAATGCAAAGTAGCAAAGAATCATAAATACATTATTCAGCAGTTTACCCACCCTGTTCACACTCACTTCTTGCGTAGTGACTGGCAGTGTTTCTGGAGGATGGGCCCAAGTCTGACTCATTCTGAGTGCAATGTACATAATAAGTGCTCAGTAAACATCTGTGAATTAATCTGGAATGAAAGATGGTGCGATTGTATCCATAGAGATAGAAGGAAGTGAGCAGATTTGGGGAGTATATTTTGAAGGTGGCAGAGACCAAAATTATTGCTGACGATTGTTTGTGGGGTAGGGGGAGTGGTGGAGGGTAGGGGTGGGAGGAGGAGAGGTAGGAACAGAAGATGACCAGGGATGCAGAAGTTCACCTTTGCTTCATCCAAGTCACTTCAGTTCTCTGGCTCATTTTTCCCCCGCTGCCTGTGATAAATGAGTAAGAGGAGATTGGACCTTAATGGTTTTCAAATTCTCTTCTCTTAGATTTCTCAGAAGCATTATCTATCAGGGACTGCATTGTGTATGTGCGTTAGGGGGTAGGGGAATGTAGGGGAACAACTCTGCTTTTATTTATGTATTTTATGGATTGAATGTCTACGATTTTTCTTTCTAAGAGTTGCTAAAAATTCGTATGAAAACTCCCAGCTGTGATGGCCTTTTCAAGCTCCAGCCCACCCACTCAGAAAGCAGTCTCCTCTGCTCCACCCACGTTGGGGTCTTCATCACTGATCCAACTCTCTACCTGTTCTTCCCTTCATCTTGGGTATGTGGGTCCCCCTGGCTCATGTGCTTTTCTAGCCCCCAGGTGATTTTATGTCTCATCTCTCCTGTCTTTGCTCATCTTGGACAACCTGCCTAAAAACTCCTTCCTCCTTCCCTGAACCTGTCACCATCACAGGTCACTAAGCCAAGGTCAGAGCTGCTTTCTCTGGGAAGCCCTCCCAGACTGCACTCATCAATGGTACTTTCTCCTTTTGATGAATTTCTATGGCTCTCAGTGTCTGATCCACATTCCCTCCCCTTCATTTTTGTTCATATGTGTATGTCTTATCTTCCTGACTAGATTATCAGTTTCTCAAGTTAGGAATCATTCAGTCCTCTTTTGTGGTTTTTCTTCTACTTTGCCTCAGACTAGACACACAGACAACTACTCAATAAGTCCTGCTTACTTTACACATCGAAAAAGTATCCGGAAGGGGGTTAACCACGTAAAATCAAGTGATCCTCTAGCCAGAGAGAATTCACTTGCCCAAACTACAACAATCAGTAACTGTACGCTGGGTTTTTGACTTAATAGTTTGCTGAGCTGAAACAAAATGTCATTTGAGTGGCTTGTACAAGATAGTTTTTTAGGCTTTAGTAGGCTGACATATACAGAATTATCCATTATTGGGAGTGTTCTGTGAACATCACCAGAAAAAACCTTGGCGATTGGTAAATCTGAAATAGAAATGCAGTGCTTACTTCAGAGAGCAGTTTCTGAGTTTTGTTCTCGATGACCGTTGGTTCTGTGACTAGCCCTTTGACCCAAGTAGCCTTCGCTAAGCTCAGTATCTTCAGAGCTACACAAATTGTTCTCATACTCTCTGATGATTAAGCACAGAATTGGGATTGGACCTCTCCATGGAGGTATTGGTGGCTAACCCAAGTTGTTCTCTTATCACTCCTTAACCATGAATTCCACAGGTTACCAGTGTGAGGGCTAATGTTAAAAAGGCACCACCTCCCTAGCATCTTCGTCCAGAAGCAGACAAAGAAGGCTCTTACTATCACAGGGCCTCATGGATTATCAAAAGAAAATGTGACCCAAGTCCATTCATCAATAAATATTATTATTATTTCAAGCCAAACTTGGTGTTTGTCGGAGTGGAGAATACAGAAGTAACATGGTTCCATTTCTGCCCTACGCACTTTTCATTGGGTATGGTGCAGAATTTATAAACACGAGCAACTTTAGAATAATATAAAAAATGACCAAGTGCTAACTGTTGTTCCCAAAGACTATGGGAATTCAGAAAGGGGAGAGATCACTAGAGAAAATTAGAAAGGTTTAAGCTGTTGAGTCCAACTTTTTCACCCTCAAAGATTCTTTTTACTACAGCTCCCACTCCTGGGCCTCGATGTTTTGGGGGTAGAGTACACTGCCAAAGTACACTGACTAAGCAGTAATTCATCGACCCGCCACTGAAAATATGAGTGTTGTCAATTAGCCCTTCTGGCACAAAGAAAGAGATAACCAGAGGTCCACACTGAACTAATGATCATTTCAGCCAAAATGCAGAGAAGCTTCATGTTTTCATTAGCCTTTGTATATTCACAAGTGAATATGTGATTTGTTGGATATTTTTGGAGACTGAAATTTGCTCTGAGAAAACCTGTTTACTACATTCTGGGGACCACTAAGAATCTGTAACCCATATCGGGGATCCTGCACCAAGAAATGTGCTCATAACCGTGGTGGAAGTAGCGAAATAGTAAAAGATCCCGATCAATGTAGGTGGAAGTGACACAGGCCTTGCAATCACTAGGACTTGGTCGAGCAACGGCGGGGGGCGGGGGAAGGTGCAACACAGCAATGTCCATAAATTCAGCCCTTCAGTCCACCATTGCTGACTATTCTAGGGTCAGCCATCTGACCTCCTTTCCTTCTTTTTCTGTGAGCTCATGCTTTCGTGGATGTACCAAGGAGGATCATCATTTTCTGAGTTGTGCTGTCTTTGCACCCCAAAAATATACCCTAAACTTAGCATATGTGATCATCAGCAATATTCAAGAATTTCTCATCCTTTTAATACTATCTTTAGTTACAACCACAGCCTTTAAAAACAAAATAGGTGTTGATGTGGATGTCATTGGCTAATTTGAAGACCCGCTTTGCTTTGGGACCTATAACACCATTCATTACCTAAGATATATCCTTCTGTCAGTGGTTATCCAGATATACTAGGAGACCATGGTGTGCACCTTGACCACATTGGGTTGTGAATGGAAGATTCTGCCTTTGTGATTTCACTCAAGACCTTGGTTGTATGTTTAATAAAATTGGACCATGTATCACTTGAGAAGGATAAGTAATTATCTCCTTTAGCTGCTGTCTCCTCAAATTCAAACACATGACATCAGGATTTCTTCTCAATGGCAAACTTACAGACTCTGTAGTTAATTAAATATCTTTTCTAATCAAATTAGCTTTCATTTTCTAAGTAGAGCTTTTTAACCTGAAAGTGGCTTTGAGACATTGTTTCTTTCAGCCATCACCTATGAAAGGAAAGATAATGTCCCTTCAGAAAGCTCCTCTAACAGTGAATAATTATTCTTTGTTTGACTGCAAATGCACATTCCTGAAATAATATATGCGTAAAGTTTCATAAATTATTTCAAGATGTATTAAAGAGCGTTGGAAATAGTTCTTCTCCCTACAGGAGGCTGCCAAGAATAAGTTTTGTCCTTTAAAATTTGAAACAAATTATTATTCACTGGGGGAACTTCGTTGGAGCTTCCCCCAGCTCCAGCTGACAGGGACAATTTGAAATAACCTGTTAATGATAATGCTTTTACAATTTAGAGATACTCTAAGCGGAGCAATTTTTAAAAATTAAAACCGTAGCTGGGGCGGGGGGGATTGCCTTTGGAGGTCATGCGAAGTTAGGGGCACTACGTACACACTTACCTGGATCAGGGCCTGGATTCCAGCTGCCCGGGTTATGTGTTACATCATGGCCCTGTGGAGGTGAGGGGGACAGGTATGGCTCTGGTGGAATTTCACCTAAGTGCTTCCAGGCGCAATTCTCCTGGGACTTTAAGCTTGGCCATAAAGTGTAGCATAATATAGCATAAAGGCTACCGTACTAGAAGTAAGGAAAATGGAGTTCCAGTCCCAGAAGTCAAATAGCATTAAAAAAAAAAAAAAAAAAATTCCTCATCTGTACTATGAAGAGGTTGGTTTAAATAATCTCTTATCCCTTCTAACATTAACGTTTGGTGTTTTTACTGTAAGGTATCCCTTGAACCAAATATTTATGGAGTTCCTGTTTTACGCAAGCCATTTACTCCATATGACTTCTATCAACCAAGTACCATTGCTATCAACTTGGGATATCATTTCTTTTTTTTTATTTAATTTTTTATTTTATATTGGAGTATAGTTGATTTACAGTGTTGCATTAGTTTTAGGTGTACAGCAAAGTGGTTCAGTTATACATATACATATATCCACTCTTTTTCAGATTCTTTTCCCATGTAGGTCATTACAGAATATTGAGTAGAGTTCCCTGTGCAGTAGGTCCTTATTGATTATCTATTTTATATATAATAGCATGTATATGATTGGGATTAGCGTGTAAATAATGTTTCTTTATTAGCTCATTTTTTGTTTCACCTGGTAAGGAACGCTTAAACATCTGAAGAATTGTTGAGTAGGGTGGTTGAGGCATGGGGCAAACCTCATTTCCCCCGTGAACTGAAATCCTTTTGAGTAACACAAGAAAAAAAAAGGCAAAGGAAAGTAATACTTACTTTGGGTGCTCACGATGTGCCAGGAGCTGTACTTGGTGATTCTGTAGCTTTGATTTTCTGCCGTTGAAGTCGAGTGCAGTGCTGGGAACACCAGAGCTCTCAGTGAATACTGCCTGGATTAAACAGACCCACCTGCTGCATAACTAATGGGGCCAGAGGTGAGAAAGAAAATCAGTGTCCTTGCAGCTCTTCTTACAACCGGCCCGCTTTTCTTCTTTCAGAAACCTAATTCTAAAATATCAACACACAGCCAGTTAAAGTGGTAAATTAGAAGCATTTGGGTGAGAAATGGTGTGTGTAAGGTGATGGTTCGGGGACGTCAGCCAAGATGCAACGACATGGGCTTGAGCTGTTTCTCGTATCAGTCTGTTATTTTAGGCCTTTGCTTGAGCAGGGACCAGAGAGTAAAGGAGACACTGTTTTTGATTTAAACAGTGGGCTGAGCACGTGAGGGTTTGGCTTTTCTTGGCTTCTAGGAAGTGGCAAGGTTTGTGTTGAGGGATGGAAGAAGATGCACCTGCAAAGTGCCTGCTGCCATTCCCAAGCCCCCAGGGGGGATTGCTAACTCATCATGGTGCTCTTTCTACCTGAGCTCAAATAGCGGCAGCATCCTTTCAGCAGAGCTCTCTAGATGGCCGTTATCAAATGATAGGTGCTGGCACAGGAGATGAAATCTGTTTGTCAAAATGTGGGCGAAGTAGTAGATTCTTTTAAAAAATGTGTGTGTCTGTCACATTTGGGGGTAATTAAAAGCATTTTTTAAGTGCGTGAAAGGACATTATAAAAGTATAGAGTGGTAATCGTTCTTCTTCTACCTCAGAAGTTAGCCACATCCCAATTCTACTTGAGGACTTTTTTCTTGGGAAAAGGGAAATTAGGAGGTTTTGTGAATTCATCACATTATAAATTGCTTGGTTTAAAATGGGTGTAAGTGAGAGTAGGTGATAAAATACAGTGTATCCACAGCAATCAGGGGCAGCAGAGTAGATGTACATATCACAATGCAGCGAATCTTAGAAACATAAGACTTCTGTGACAAAAGAAAGATAACACATAACAATATGACCTACATAAATTAAAAATACATGAGCATGAAACAGCAAGATATATATATTTTTAACATCTTTATTGGAGTATAATTGCTTTACAAAGGTGTGTTAGTTTCTGCTTTATAACAAAGTGAATCAGCTACACATATACATATATCCCCATATCTCCTCCGTCTTGCGTCTCCCTCCCACCCTCCCTATCCCGCCCCTCTAGGTGGTCACAAAGCACTGAGCCGATCTCCCTGTGCTATGCGACTGCTTCTCACTAGCTATCTGTTTTACATGTGGTAGTGTATATATGTCCATGCCACTCTCTCACGTCCTCCCAGCTTACCCTTCCCCCTCCCCGAGTCCTCAAGTCCATTTTCTACATCGGTGTCTTCATTGAAGTCCTGCCACTAGGTCCTTCAGAACCTTTTCCATTTTTTTCAGGTGCCATATATCTGTGTTAGCATACGGTATTTATTTTTCTCTTTCTGACTTACTTCACTCTGTATGACAGTCTCCAGGTCCATCCACGTCACTACAAATAACTCAGCTTTGTTTCTTTTTATGGCTGAGTAATATTCCATTGTATATACGTGCCACATCTTCTTTATCCGTTCATCTGTCGATGGACACTTAGGTTGCTTCCATGTCCTGGCTACTGTAAATAGAGCTGCAGTGAACATTGTGGTCGATGACTCTTTTAGAATTATGGTTTTCTCAGGATATATGCCCAGTAGTGGGGTTGCTGGGTCATATGGTAGTTCTATTTTTAGTTTTCTAAGGAACCTCCATACTGTTCTCTATATTGGCTGTATCAATTTACATTCCCAGCAACAGTGCAAGAGGGTTCCCTTTTCTTCACACTCTCTTCAGCACTTATTGTTTCTAGATTTTTTGATGATGGCCATTCTGACCAATGTGAGGTGATACCACATTGTAGTTTTGATCGCATTTCTCTAATGATTTGTGATGTTGAGCATCTTTTCATGCGTTTGTTGGCAATCTGTATATCTTCTTTGGAGAAATGTCTATTTAGGTCTTCTGCCCATTTTTGGATTGGGGTGTTTGTCTTTTGGTATTGAACTGCATGAGCTGCTAATATATTTTGGAGATTAATCTTTCGTCAGTTGCTTCATTTGCAAATATTTTCTTCCATTCTGAGGGTTGTCTTTTCGTCTTGTTTATGGTTTCCTTTGCTGTGCAAAAGCTTCTAAGTTTCATTAGGTCCCATTTGTTTATTTTTGTTTTTATTTCCATTTCTCTAGGAGGTGGGTCAAAAAGGATCTTGCTGTGATTTATGTCATAGAGCGCTCTGCCTATGTTTTCCTCTAAGAGTTTGATAGTGTCTGGCCTTACATTTAGGTCATTAATCCATCCTGAGTTTATGTTTGTGTATGGTGTTAGGGCGTGTTCTAATTTCATGTTTTTACATGTAGCTGTCCAGTTTTCCCAGCACCACTTATTGAAGAGGCTGTCTTTTCTCCATTGTATATTCTTGCCTCCTTTATCAAAGATAAGGTGACCATATGTGCATGGGTTTATCTCTGGGGTTTCTATCCTGTTCCATTGATCTATCTTTCTGTTTTTGTGCCAGTACCATACTGTCTTGATTACTGTAGCTTTGTAGTATAGTCTGAAGTCAGGGAGCCTGATTCCTCCAGCTCCGTTTTTCTTTCTCAAGATTGCTTTGGCTATTCAGGGTCTTTTGTATTTCCATACAAATTGTGAAATGTTGTGTTCTAGTTCTGTGAAAAATGCCATTGGTAGTTTGATAGGGATTGCATTGAATCTGTTGATTGCTTTGAGTAGTATAGTCATTTTCACAATGTTGATTCTTCCAATCCAGGAACATGGTATATCTCTCCGTCTGTTTGTATTATCTTTAATTTCTTTCATCAGTGTCTTAATTTTTCTGCATACAGGTCTTTTCTCTCCTTAGGTAGGTTTATTCCTAGGTATTTTATTCTTTTTGTTGCAATGGTAAATGGAAGTGTTTCCTTCATTTCTCTTTCAGATTTTTCATCCTTAGTGTATAGGAATGCAAGAGATTTCTGTGCATTAATTTTGTATCCTGCTGCTTTACCAGCTTCATTGATTAGCTCTAGTAGTTTTCTGGTACCATCTTTCCGATTCTTTTTGTATAGTATCATGTCATCTGCAAACAGTGATAGTTTTACTTCTTTTTTTCTGATTTGGATTGCTTTTATTTCTTTTTCTTCTCTGATTGCTGTGGCTAAAACTTCCAAAACTATGATGAATAATAGTGGTGAGAGTCGGCAACCTTGTCTTGATCCTGATCTTGGAGGAAATGGTTTCAGTTTTTCACCATTGAGAACAATGTTGGCTGTGGGTTTGTCATATATGGCCTTTATTATGTAGAGGTAAGTTCCCTCTATGCCTACTTTCTGGAGGGTTTTTATCCTAAATGGGTGTTGAATTTTGTCAAAAGCTTTTTCTGCATCGATTGAGACGATCATATGGTTTTTCTCCTTCAGTTTGTTAATATGGTGTATCACATTGATTGATTTGCATATATTCAAGAATCCTTGCATTCCTGGGAGAAACCTCACTTGATCATGGTGTAGGATCCTTTTAATGTGCTGTTGGATTCTGTTTGCTAGTATTTTGTTGAGGATTTTTGCATCTATGTTCATCAGTGATATTGGCCTGTAGTTTTCTTTCTTTGTGACATCTTTGTCTGGTTTTGGTATCAGGGTGATGGTGGCCTCATAGAATGAGTTTGGGAGGGTTCCTCCCTCTGCTATATTTTGGAAGAGTTTGAGAAGGATAGGTGTTAGCTCTTCTCTAAATGTTTGCTGGAATTTGCCTGTGAAGCCCTCTGGTCCTGGACTTTTGTTTCTTGGGTGATTTTTAATCACAGTTTCAATTTCAGTGCTTGTGATTGGTCTGTTTATATTTTCTGTTTCTTCCCGGTTCAGTCTTGGATGGTTGTTCTTTTCTAAGAATTTGTCCTTTTCTTCCAGGTTGTCCATTTTTTTGGCATATACTTGCTTGTAGTAGTCTCTCATGATCCTTTGTATATCTGCGGTGTCAGTTGTTACTTCTCCTTTTTCATTTCTAATTTTGTTGATTTGGGTCTTCTCCCTTTCTTTCTTGATAAGTCTGGCTAATGGTTTATCAATTTTGTTTATTTTCTCAAAGAACCAGCTTTTAGTTTTATTGATTTTTGCTATTGTTTCCTTCATTTCTTTTTCATTTATTTCTGATCTGATCGTCATGATTTCTTTCCTTCTGCTAACATAGGGGGTTTTTTTGTTCTTCTTTCTCTAATTGCTTTAAGTGTTAGGTTAGGTTGTTTATTTGAGATGTTTCTTGTTTCTTGAGGTAGGATTGTATTCCTATAAACTTCCCTCTTAGGACTGCTTTTGCAGCATCCCATAGGTTTTGGGTCATCGTGTTTTCATTGTCATTCGTTTCTAGGTATTTTTTTATTTCTTCTTTGATATCTTCAGTGATCTCTTGGTTATTTAGTAGCATGTTGTTTAGCCTCCATGTGTTTTTATTTTTTACAGATTTTTTCCTGTAGTTGTTATCTAGTCTCTTAGTGTTGTGGTCGGAAAAGATACTTGGTACGATTTCAATTTTCTTAAATTTACCACGACTTGATTTGTGACCCAAGATATGATCTATCCAGGAGAATGTTCTGTGAGCACTTGAGAAGAAAGTGTATTCTGTTGTTTTTGGATGAAATGTCCTATACACGTCAATTAAGTCCATCTTGTTTAATGTGTCATTTAAAGCTTGTGTTTCCTCTACCATATGTAATATAGATAGCTAGTGGGAAGCAGCTGCATGGCACAGGAAGGTCAGCTCAGTGCTTTGCAGCCACCTAGAGGGGTGGGATAAGGAGGGTGGGAAGGAGTTGCAAGAGGGAGGGGATATGGGGATATACATATGCATATAGCTGATTCACTTTGTTGCACAGCATAAAACTAACACAACATTGTAAAGCAATTGTACTCCAATAAAGATGTTAAAAAAAAAAGTGTAAGAGGAAAAAAATATTAAAGCTTGTGTTTCCTTATTCAATTTCATTTTGTATGATCTGTCCATTGGTGAAAGTGGCGTGTTAAAGTTCCCTACTATTATTGTGTTAATGTCGTTTTCCCTTTTTAGGGCTGTTAACATTTGCCTTATGTATTGAGGTGCTCCTGTGTTGGGGGCATAAATATTTACAATTCTTATATCTTCTTCTTGGATTGATCCCTTGATCATTATGTAGTATACTTCTTTGTCTTTTATAATAGTCTTTATTTTAAAGTCTATTTGTCTGATATAAGAATTGCTACTCCAGCTTTCTTTTTTCTTTTTCTTTTTTGGCTGTACGTGGGCCTCTCACTGCTGTGGCCTCTCCTGTTGTGGAGCCCAGGCTCTGGACGCACAGGCTCAGCGCCTATGGCCCATGGGCCCAGCTGCTCCGCGGCATGTGGGATCTTCCCCAACCGGGGCAAGAACCCATGTCCCCTGCATCGGCAGGTGGACTCTTACCCACTGTGCCACCAGGGAAGCCCTCCAGCTTTCTTCTGATGATCTCCATTTGCATGGAATATCTTTTTCCATGCCCTCACTTTCAGTCTGTATGTGTCCCTAGGTCTGAAGTGGGTCTCTTGTAGACAGCATATATATGGGTCTTGTTTTTGTATCCATTCAGCCAGTCTATGTCTTTTGGTGGGAGCATTTAATCCATTTACATTTAAGATAATTATCGATAGGTATGTTCCTATTACCATTTTCTTAATTGTTTTGGGTTTGTTATTGTAGGTCTTTTCCTTCTCTGTGTTTCCTGCCTAGAGAAGTTCCTTTCATATTTGTTGTAAAGCTGGTTTGGTGGTGCTGAATTCTCTTGCCTTTTGCTTGTCTGTAAAGGTTTTAATTTCTTCATCGAATCTGAATGAGATCCTTGCTGGGTGAAGTAATCTTGGCTGTAGGTTTTTCCCTTTCATCACTTTAAATATGTCCTGCCACTCCCTTCTGGTTTGCAGAGTTTCTGTTGAAAGATCAGCTGCTAACCTTCTGGGAATTCCCTTGTATGTTATTTGTTGTTTTTCTCTTACTGCATTTACTATTTTTTCTTTGTATTTAATTCTTGATAGTTTGATTAATATGTGTCTTGGCGTGTTTCTCCTTGGATTTATCCTGTGTGGGATTCTCTGCACTTGCTGGATTTGATTATTTCCTCTCGCATATTAGGGATGTTTTCAACTATAATCTCTTCAAATATTTTCTTAGTCTCTTTTTTTTCTCTTCTTCTTCTTGGACCCCTATCATTCGAATGTTGGTGTGTTTAATGTTATCTCAGATATCTCTGAGTCTGTCCTCGATACTTTTCATTATTTTTTCTTTATTCTGCTCTGCGGTAGTTATTTCCACCCTTTTATCTTCCAGGTTACTTATCCGTTCTTCTGCCTCAGTTTTTCTGCAATTGATTCCTTGTAGAGAATTTTAAATTTCATTTATTGTGTTGTTCATCATTGTTTGTTTGCTCTTTAGTTCTTCTAGGTTCTTGTTAAATGTTTCTTGTATTTTCTCCATTCTATTTCCAAGATTTTGAATCATCTTTACCATCATTAGTCTGAATTCTTTTGCCTATTTCCTCTTCATTTGTTTGATCTGGTGGGTTTTTACCTTGCTCCTTCATCTGCTGTATATTTCTCTGTCTTCTCATTTTGCTTAACTTACTCTGTGTGGGGTCTGTTTTTCGCAGGCTGCACGTTTGTAGTTCGCATTGTTTTTGGTGTCTGTCCCCAGTGGGTAAGGTTGGTTTAGTGGCTTATGTAGGCTTCCTGGTGGAGGGGACTGGTACCTGTGTTCTGGTGCATGAGGCTGGATCTTGTCTTTTTGGTGGGCAGGACCACATCCAGTGGTGTGTTTTGGGGTGTCTGTGACCTTATTATGATTTTAGGCAGCCTCTCTGCTAGTGGGTGGGGCTGTGTTCCTGTCTTGCTAGTTGTTTGGCATAGGGTGTCCAGCACTGTAGCTTGCTGGTTGTTGAGTGGAGCTGGGTCTTAGCGTTGAGATGGAGATCTCTGGGAGAGCTTTCACCGTTTGATATTACATGGAGCCGGGAGGTCTCTGGTGGACTGATGTCCTGAACTCAGCTCTTCCACCTCAGAGACTCAGTCCTGACACCCGGCCAGAGCACCAAGGCCCTGTCAGCCACACGGCTCAGAAGAAAAGGGAGGAAAAAAAGAAAGGAAGAAAGGAAGGAATGAAGGAAGGAAGGAAGGGAAAAAAAGGAAAGAAAGAAAGAAAAGAAATGATATTACTAAAATAAAAGTTAAAATATATTGTTAAAAATAAAAAAATAAAGTAATTAAAAAATAAAATAAATGAAGAAAGAGAGCAACCAAACCAAAAAACAAATCCACCAATGATAAGAAGTGCTAAAAATTATACTTAAAAAAAAAAAAAAAAAAAGGACAGACAGAACCTTAGGACAAATGGTAAAAGCAAAGCTGTACAGGGAAAATCACACTTAGAAGCATACCACATACATCCCCAGTTCCTGCAGGCATAGACTATAGATTGCCCTGGTGTTTCTGTAGCATCCAAAAAATATGATGTTTCTCCACACCTCAACAATAAAGGATTTTTACATATTAAAAAACAAATAAACAGAAAAAACATACACACTCACAAAAAGAGAAATAGGAAAAACATATATATATAATAAAAAAAAGGGAAAGAGCAACGAAATCAATGAACAAATCTACCAATGATAATAAGCTCTAAATACTAAACTCAGATAAACATAAAACCAGAAACAAATTAGATGCAGAAAGCAAACCCCAAGTCTATAGTTGCTCCCAAAATCCACCTCCTCAGCTTTGGGATGGTTCGTTGTCTATTCAGGTTCCACAGATGCAGGGTACATCAAGTTGATTGTGGAGACTTAATCCGCTGCTCCTGAGGCTGCTGGGAGAGATTTCCCTTTCTCTTCTTTGTTCACACAGCTCCCGGGGTTCAGCTTTGGATTTGGCCCCGCCTCTGCATGTAGGTCACCTGAGGGTGTCTGTTCTTTGCCCAGACAGGACGGGGTTAAAGTAGCAGCTGATTAGGGGGCTCTGGCTCACTCAGGCTGGGCAGAGGAAGGGGTACGGAATGTGGGGCGAGCCTGCAGCGACAGAGGCCGGCATGTTGTTGCACCAGCCTGAGGCGCACCGTGTGTTCTCCCAGGCAAGTTGTCTGTGGATCACGGGACCGTGGCAGTGGTGGGCTGTGCAGGCTCCCTGGAGGGGAGGTGTGGATCGTGACCTGTGCTTGCACACAGGCTTCTTGGTGGCGGCAGCAGCAGCCTTAGTGTTTCATGCCCGTCTTTGGGGTCCGCGCTGATAACCGCGGCTCAAGCCCATCTGGAGGTCGTTTAGGTGGTGCTCTGAATCCCCTCTCCTCGTGCACCCCGAAACAACGGTCTCATGTCTCTTAGGCAGTTCCAGACTTTTTCCCGGACTCCCTCCTGGCTAGCTGTGGTACACTAGCCCTCTTCAGGCTGTGTTCGTGCAGCCAACCCCAGTCCTCTCTCTGGGATCTGACCTCCGAAGCCCGAGCCTCAGCTCCTAGCCCCAACCCGTCCCGGTGGGTGAGCAGACAATCCTCTCAGGCTGGTGAGTGCCGGTCGGCACCGATCCTCTGTGCGGGAATCTCTCCGCTTTGCCCTCTGCACCCCTGTTGCTGCGCTCTTCTCCGTGGCTCTGAAGCTTCCCGCCCCCCACTACCTCTCGTCTCTGCCAGTGAAGGGGCTTCCTAGTCTGTGGAAACTTTCCCCCCTTCACAGCTCCCTCCCAGAGGTTCAGGTCCCATCCCTATTCTTTTGTCTCCATTTTTTTTTTTTCTTTTGCCCTACCCAGGTACATGGGGAGTATCTTGCCTTCGGGGAAGTCTGAGGTCTTCTGCCAGCATTCAGTAGGTGTTATGTAGGATTTGTTCCACATGTAGATGTATTTTTGATGTATCTGTGGGGAGGAAGGTGATCTCTATGTCTTACTCCTCCGCCATCTTGAAGAGGACTACAGCAAGATTTTTTTAAGGAAAGACATAAGAAGTTTTGACTATGAGAGAAAAGATTGTTAAGTTTTGGTCTCTTAAAATGAAGAGACTTGTTAATCAAAAGACATCTTACAAAATGGGAATGACAAGTTACAAACTAGGAGAAGATACTCTCAGTATGCGCATTTGGTAATGGATCAGTAGTAAGAGTATATCAAGAACTCCTGGACTTCCCTAGTGGCCCAGTGGTTAACAATCCATCTGCCAATGCAGGGGACACAGGTTCAAGCCCCAGTCCCTGAAGAGCCCACGTGCTGCGGAGCAACTAAACCTGTGCACCACAACTACTGAGCCTGCACTCTAGAGCCCATAAGCCACAACTACGGAGCCCGTGTGCCACAACTACTGAAGCCTGAGCACCCAAAGCCCGTGTTCCATGACAAGAGAAGCCACCACAATGAGAAGCTTGCGCACTGCAACAAAGAATAGCCCCTGCTCGCCACGACTAAGGAAGGCCCACGTGCAGCAACGAAGACCCAAAGCAGCCAAAGATAAAAAAAGAAAAAAAAGAAAACCTCCTGTACATGAATAAAAAAGAACTACCAACGACTCAATGGAAAAGTGAACAAAAGTTAGAGAAGTTTTTGCAGAGGACGAAATATTTATGACAAATTAACATGGGAAGAGATATGCTTATTAATGATTAGGGAATTATAAAGAAAATCCAATAAGATTTTTCACATATGTGCCTGGAAAACATTTTTAAAGTTAACTGTTAGCATGTGGATCTGTGGGAACCCTTATATATTGCTGTTGGGATTACAAATTGGTACTGTGCTTTGGAAAATTATTTACCTAAAATTGACTATTAATATATTTCATGACCCAGAGATTCCACTGTGACCCATGTACAACAAGAAACATCTGAATAAAGTCCTTGGAATTATTATTTTTAATATCAGAACCCTGAAACTGTCCTATGTATTTTCAGTGGAACATTATACAGCAGTCAGAACAAATGAAGTGACCTGTAGTAACATGTAATAACATGGGTGTATCCTGAAACATAGTATAAAGTGAAAAAAGTGCATTTTTCAAGAATTCATATGATAAAAAGATCCACACAGAACACATTAAAGTCATTGCCTTTGAGGGAGCAAATGAGAATGGGAAATGATGATACAAAATAAATGTTTTAAAATGTAAATTTATTTATATGGGTATAAATACAGTTTATGTACAAAATGAATATATTAATATGTATGCTATTAGACTATATTTTTCTGCCTTCCTCATGGCATAATTATGTGGCTCAGTTGAGATCTAGGAGCACCTTTGTGACATAATTGAAGACATTTCACAGAAAGTCCTCAAATTGCATCCCTTATACATAGAAACTGTACCTTTGAATTAACATTAACAATGAATTCTTGGAAGCCAAGGCCTTGTGTCTTCAGAGTGGCCTCTTGATTTGTTCTTAGACTAGACCTTCATCAGGCCTTCTCTAGTGACATGTATTACTTGGTGACAGAATAGAAGCTGGAGGGCACGGGGATGAGAGTGATAAGTTGTGGTGTGGGACACATCCAGAGCTGCTTATAGATGGAGAGCATTGTAGTCAGGGAGGACAGTGCACAGCCCTGGGGACCCCAGAGAACCACGAGGACATTGACACTGTGAATGAAGGAGAAGAGGGAATCTTATTTTCCATTACCTTTTGTATTGCTTTACTATGAATCAATGAAAAATACACTGGGAAAGGGATATAGGTAGGAAGGGGATAAGGATAGAACAATGCGAGAATATGAAGAAGTAGTTTTCATGTTTCCAGTAAGCTTTCATGAGATTCACACCCTCACTAGGAACCTCGTCTGTTTTTACTTCCTATTTTAGAATGCAAACTGTGCATTCCCTCTCTTTTCTCACTTTCGTTACCTCTTTCTGTAGGTCATGTTATGTGATGTCCAGGTCTCTTAGGGGGTACTTTGGCTCTCCCACGATTGCTGTTTCCAAGCACAAGAATTTCAGGTTTCTACCAGAGTCCACAAGCAACACCATCCAGGTGTAACGATTACAAGGAAGAACCAAAGACATGGATTTGCTGCCATGTGTGTTAGCTTCCCTTCTCCCAGAGTCTCTCCCTGCGTACCCTGGAGTTTTTCATCCTGATGGGATCCAATCCAGGGACGTTCAGTGGCAATTGCTCCTGGAGTGGGTGTCTGGCAGGCACTGAGAATGCCTGTATTTGGAGTGGAGTTGGCTATTGTAATACTTAGTGAATGGAATTTCATTAGGTCCTTATCTGTGTGCAGTGAGGAAAAGAGGTCCTTTTACACAGTGCTTGTAATGGAGTGGAAAATTGCATTTCCCCCTCGCCCGAACAGTGCCATTAGTGGGGAGGCAGACTGTCTGCAGAGAGCGGGAAGCCACCTCGGGCAGTGAAGGGCTGACAGCCCAAATGATGGCAATGCCGAGAGACCCGGAAGATATTAAAATAAAAACAGGTTGTGTTGGTTTTTTTGTCCTGTAGCAGTTCTTCCCTGCAACGCGGGGAGTGATTGGATTTGAAGCACTGAGAAAAACATGTTGAGTAAGAAATGGTTTAAATAAAGTTGTTTGAGGTTGAAACTCTCCCCCAGGCGTGGAGTGGAATGTAGTTAGCTGCCTACAACTGATAGATATCCAAGAGGCGGTATGTTCTTGAGCCAGGCAGGTACGCAGGGAACTTGAAAAGTGTAATGTACAATTGAGGTCTCCTCTTTGGTCATCCAGGTGGATTCCAGCCCCACTGGGGGGTGTGTGGACACTGGCATGGCCAGTCAGTGGATTCAAGTCCCCATTTTTATTTTCCCTGGGTTCTGAGAATTGAGGGTGAGAAGAGCTGTGAGGCATAGTGCTAAAAACAACAGGGAAATCCACTCAGCTCTGGGGAATACTTGTTCCTACACTGGGAGAGAGTTTCTTTCCCTCTTTCTTTTTTAAATTTTGATTGGAGTGTAGTTGATTTACAATGTTGTGTTAGTTTCAGGTGTACAGCAAAATGAATCAGTTAAACATATGCATATATCCTCTCTTTTTTAAGATTCCTTTCCCAAATAGGCCATTACAGAGTATTGAGTAGAGTTCCCTGCACTATACAGTAGGTTCTTACTAGTTTTCTGTTTTATATATAGTAGTGTGTAAATGTCAATCCCAATTTCCCAATTTATCCCTCCCCCCCTTATCTCCTGGTAACCATAAATCTGTTTTCTACATCTGTGACTCTACTTCTGTCTTACAAATAAGTTCATTTGTTTCTTTCTATGAGGATTGGTGTTAGACACAGTCCCAGGGGAGCTGCCAGTGTGAGACTGGACAGGAGCACAACCTGTGCCGGGACAAAGAGAAGACAGAGTCTATGCAGATCCTGGGCCCAGGTGAACCCCAAATACAAAGAGGCACATACCAGGAGCCTTGGGAGGAACTGGGAGTGTGAAAGCCCTTTGTGAACATCCCAGGGCACTGGGAAAGTAGGAGTAGAAAGAGACCCCTTAAAGTGGAATCAATAAACCATTAAGATATCTGATATTTGAACTGTACAAGACCTCCAGAATTATTGAGTCCAACCGCTTCTTAGAAGGATGAGGAACTTCTTTGTCATGAGGCATAAATATCAAAGCAGAGTCCCCCTCACGCCCCTCCCACCACCATATACTCTCTACATCCCTTCAAAGTCTTTTCTCTGTTTAGTTGTCCACTCTTTACTCTGGCCCCATCCTCCTTCATTTCCTCTCTTGGGGAATTCTCTTGGGTATCTGTTGACCTTAGCCTCATGCTTTTGCCTATCAGACAATGAAGATTTGGGGGGATCAGCTGCCTGCCAGCCATTCTCTCCCCTTACATGTCTGTCCTCTGCTGTCCCTTATATGTATGTAAGTCAGAATTTGGAGGACATGGCCTGTGCACGAGTAGGGCCACCTCAGCCTTACAGAGGTTGCTGAGCCCTGTCCTAGGACACTGTCATGTGTAAATTTCAAAAAAAAATTAAAAAAAAAAGACTCACACAAATACTCTATGAACGCATTTATCATCATTTTAAATGACTAATATATTTAAGTCAGTTATGAGGGTACTAGTAATATGGTAGAGGTGAGTCCAGCAGCCTTTGTAGAGCTGGGTATTTATAGGCACTCAGGAGAAAAAAAAAAAAGAATGTTAAATGAGGAGTTTTAGGTTAGATATAAAACTAACCAATGCCCTATAAAGCAATAAGATCCTAACCCTGGGGGACCTTTTTTTTTTTTTTTAAACTGCATGAAAATCTACAATTTAACGTGTGATTTCACTGTGTCTGGGCTGTAATCAAGTAGGGAGCAGTAACACTAAACATCAGTATAATCTCCTGAGGAATTAAATAATCCTTGAGAGGACCTGTCAAACAGTGCCACAGCATGCCATGGAAAGGATGTTCTGTCCTTCCCCGTCCCCTGGGAAAACTTATTTCCAAGTTTTGGATACTTTTCTTAATAATCTAATCCTAGCATTTAAATCTGTACTTCTTTGAAATGCACCAGTATTTGGTGTACCTGGTACTGATAAGACTCTACCATGGAGTAAAGTCCCAACTAGTACGTTAAGTTTCCACCAATAAATTTAACTTTTAACACATGTATTGAGTTGTCTGTATGTGCTAGGCATTGTGCCAGACTTTCATGTACACTGGTGAATAAAACAAACAAGGCTGTGAGGTTCAAGATAAGTGAAATACGTGTGCTGACGGGAAAGAATTATAGAAAGCCCATCACATGCCTCTGCCTGGTGTCTGAGTCACAGGATGGGTGTGGATTCCTCAGGCCTTTGCCTGGATTTCTTCATATAAGCAAGAGCTGATTATGTTCTATCAAACTCTGTGAGAAGTAAATAGCAAAAAGGAATTTGGGGTGTCTGTGGGGATGTGACTTTGCTTACTGTGTGCCCCCTTGGATTTAGTCTATCCAATGAGTGAACTCAGTAAGTGTATCAGTAACGTTAAAAAACAAAATTTAAAAAAAAAATGCGGGACTTTCCTGGTGGCACAGTGGTTAAGAATCCACCTGCCAACGCAGGGGACACTGGGGTTAGAACCCTGGTCCGGGAAGATCCCACATGCCGCGGAGCAACTGAGCCCGTGCGCCACAACTACTGAGCTCGCGAGCCACAACTACTGAAGCCCGTGCACCTAGAGTCCGTGCTCCACAGCAAGAGAAGCCACTGCAATGAGAGGCCCGCGCACCGCAACGAAGAGTAGACCCCACTCACCACAACTAAAGAAAAGAAAGCCCGTGTGCAGCAATGAAGACCCAAGGCAGCCAAAAATAAATTAATTAATTTAAAAAAAAGAATGCATACTGTATGAGTACATTAAAAAATGCAACTGAGTATATTTTAAAGATCTTATTGGTTTCATTCAGTTGTTCAAGAATCAGGCAGTGTTGAAGCTAGCAGATAGAAAAGAGCTCTGAGGAGCTCTGCAAAATGCGAGACTTCTCTGGTCATAAGGGAGCAGAAACAAGGAAGTTACGCTAGGAGAAAAACAAAAAGATTTATTATTGCAAGGTTACTCTCTTTTAGGAATGGCAGCGGTCTATCGGGCAGATTACCTAACTAATGCTGATCAGGTGGTTCCTGATTGACATTTAGGATTACATTTCTGGGACAGCCAAAACTGATTAAGTTGTCTCACTTTGGTGACATGAGGCTTAGCATACATGACTCCATTTTGGGTCTGTTTTGTTTTTAACAGTAAAATACACTGAATCACTGGCCATGGATCTTTTAAATTTGCTTGTCTATCTGTTTATTTAAAGATATAGATAATAGTTCTAAATCTATCCCTACACAAGAGTCTTAGAATAAAGTATGTAGTTTCTCAGTGTTCTCCCTCCTTCCCCTCCTCCACCAGTGTGATTGACAGCTGGCTCCATTGACAGGGGCACACTGTACCAACTGGTATTTTCCTTTAGTAGGGGTCTTGCTTCCACTGCAGATCTTCAGACTTTGGAAGGCAGGGTAGGCAGTAGTTCATTTCCCAAGGCGCAGAAAGTTTTAAGGTGATTTTTGTTTCTCAAGAAGCTCTTGACCAAATTACAAAGCTATCCTTGTAATCAACTGAATTTCTCCTTTGAGATTGTCGCCAAGGAGGAGTGGTTAAATTAGAGTGCCAGCCAAGGAATCCCTGGGCATATCTTCCACTCTTCTAGGAAGACATAATAATAGCTCTTTGAGAAAGGGAGAGTGGTTGGCTTTACAGTCTATCAGCATATACAGTATTTCAGTTAAACACTGGCCAAGCATAAGACACTGTTAGGCCACGAGAGGTGTACAAGAGAGGTAATTAGAGGTATAAAGAGACATAGATGGTTGAAGAGACAAGAGATAGCCAACATAGCTCCCTATGGAAAAACATGTGTGCTGAATGCCAAGTGCTTGCGCAGGCACCCAGTGCTCCAGGACTTCCGTCAGTGTAGACTGCGGAGGGCAGGAGAGGTTCTTACTGGAAAATGTTAGTCATGATTGAATCCATGAAAGATAAATACCATCCAGATTAAAGTAGGCAGAAGGGGTTGAGCATTCTAAGGCGGGTAGAGAGAGGAAGCAGAGCTTTGGACAGTCATGTACCAGGTCTGTCTTTGTAGGTGGAGGAGGGGGCGTCACCCAGGCTGGGCTCAGGATTTTGTGGAGCTCCTCTTTGGTAGCTGCTCCACAGGTACCCAAACTGGGATGCCCTGTGTCATTGTTGACTTGGATGTCCGTCAGTGGCCAGTCTTACAGCTCCCAGTTTTAGGTTGTTTGTTCTGGGTCTACTCTAACCCACAGAGTTTGAGTTACCTCAGTAAGCAACACCAAATAAAAGCAGGGAACTTGCCGCTTTCAAAATAGATGAAATGTTTCCAATTAATGCAGTTGCTGTCACACAGGGTAAAGCTTGCATCAGAGATTAAGCTGTTTAGCAGTTTTTGAATCAAATCCTAAATATGGCATCCCTCACATGAGGTAATTGTATGTCTGTATGTAAATTCTTGGAGACTATACTTATTTGGATATAATTACAGCTATAGTTTTTGAAAAAAAAGTAGAAATCTGGAAAAATGAGTAAACACAATTAATTAGATGAGATATTTATCCTTGGCTTTAATTACAAAGATTACTAAGAGAAGCTATGAAAATCTCAAAACAACTGGACTGATTTTATTTTTCACTGTTAAGAGGGCCCCAAAAAATGCATGAGTAAAAATAAGTATATATTTGGGGATGACACCATCTTGGCATTTCTAGGCATTCTTTTCTAAATATATTCTTTATCTGAGCTGTCTTGCAATACTTTTAATATAATTAAAAGCACATAATGAGTGCCAGAGTTGTCAATTTCAACAACAAAGTGCTGAAATTTGCAGTGAAACTGAGAGATCCAGTCTCCCACACATTGTAATGAATAGGTTCATAAAAGGAAAATAGTTTAATTACATTTTAGTTCATGGATTGTTAATAGGCTAGAGTATCTAAATTGAATAATGTGATTCTGGTAATAATTATGTGTAAATGAACTTGTTTAAATGATATTCTACAGCTTTATAAAATTACAGCTAGAGGCAATCCAGTGATAGACAGACAAAGGCCATGCAAAAATTATCATAAACTATTAGCTTGTTTGCAAAGGGTTTTATGTTAATCTTTTAGTACTTAAAGCAATCTGCAATTAACATATCATGGGGAACTGCCTCGGAGCAAAGGCATGCAAATTGAAGTGCTTAGATAAAAAGCCACTCATGTTGGGGGTGGGGGGGAAGAGAAAGGAAAAAAAAAAGAAAAAAGAAAGGGTGGCAGAGTACTCAGAGGGTGCTGGTTTTATATTTGAGATTAAGGAGGTGTAATGATTGTGTTATCTAACTATGGCTGTAATTAAAGCTTTTCTCCTGCAGACATGACAATAGATACCGCATTGATTTCGGTGTTTTAATTGTGAAAGTCATTTTATTTCAAGGCAGAAGATATGAATAGCCTGAATCAAAGGGCTAGAAGATTGCTTTGTTGATAGTACTTGTTCAACAGCTGCCGAGCTGCTTAATACACAAGTGTGGAGAATGCAGAGAGACCCAGGGAGGTGCTGGGTATTGTAATTCTCCTGCTGGTTTCCTTTCCTTTTATGAAAAAGGAGAGGATCTGGGTACTGATTGTAAACAAACAGCCTTTTCATACCTCACTGATGTTTTTTCTCCCCAACTTGGCAGAACAAAAGAAGTCATAAAGGGCCTTGAACTAATTTTACTACTGCTCTTTTAAGCTACAGAAGTTTATGCAAAGTAATAAAACCATTCTTGCTAGTCGAGATATCACCCCTCTAATGGAGAACAAAAGTCTCTAAATGGCTGCTCTAGTTATTATCACAAATAGCCTTATGACAGAAACAGTGTGTTGGGGAGAGATTGGATTATTTACATTGAGGACATATCCACAAAATCGCACACACAGTTAGTTTGAGATTAGGACTTTCTTATCAGTTTCTATATACAAACTTCAGGCAGGAAATTAAGCAAAGGGAAAAGCATATACAATCCCAGAGCAAAGAGGATTCTAAAGGGAATTCTAGTAAAATGAAGATGATGTGGACTTTTTCAAAGTATCTCATTTTTGTATATTTCCTCTATAACAGTTTAGAGTAAATAGAGGTGAAACCCAATGATTTATAATTATTCCATTATTCTGTTGATTTATCTCTTCTTTGTGGATTGAAATATCAAATGACATATTTCATAGGGTCTGAATAATAATAGATTTTGTTTGGAGGAAGTTTGTCCCTGTACATGATATAGTTCAAAATAACCAGATACCAATATATTTTAAACCTAACAATAATAACATCAGTAATCATTAACTGAGTGCTGCACTAACCTTTTTTTTTTTTTTTTTTTTTTGTATATTACTAATCTCTACAACAACCCCAGAGAAGCTGATGGAATGATCCTCACTTTATAAAGGAAGAAACTTAGGCTCAGAGAGGTCAGGAAAGTTGCTCAAAGTCACATAGCCAGTTAGGGGCAGATATAAACTAGAACCCACGAAATCTGGCTCTAGAACCTGCAGGCTTAACCAACTGCATGAACAAGACTTAAGCCAGAGAACAGATAACAGGTATCAGCAGTGTGGGTTGCAAATAACCACTTGTGGAATCATAGCTGGAAGGATTGGAGACCCTTCCAGGGTCCTTAAACTTTTTGGTGCCTGGATCCCTTTGACAGTCTAGTAAAAACCCATGGACCCCCTTCTCACACTAATGATTTTTAAATGCACAAAATCAAATATGTGGGATTATGAAGCAACCTAAGTATAGTGAAATATTGTCAAAATATTTAAAAATCAAATTTATGACAGTAATTTATCTGCTTCCTTATTAACACACATAACAAGATCCAAAAGCAGGTCTAAAAGCTACCGTAATTTCATAGCAGTGGTGAATGTAAATAGTATTTCAGATTTCTGCAGTGATGTGACATGAAAATATCTTATTGATGATATTTTGGTGCCTACATTTATAATCAAAGAAAGTGTTAAAGTTCCCTTACAAGTTACTTCCATTAACTTTCATGTCTTTTTATATAATACAAATTATATATTATATCAATACTTACATAAATATATTTTTATATATAAAAATAATTTCTTTCCCGTCAAAGTTCATAGACCTCTGAATTCTATAGGTGTCAAAGGCTCAGGCTAAGAATACTCTTGGTTTTACACATGAGGAAACTGAGGCCTAGAGAAGGAATGAGTTATCTAAGGTTATCAGTAATTGGTGGTAAGATGTGGATTAGAACTGATTATACTTTGAAAATGTAAGGAAACTTAAAATACTGTTTTCTGGTTCCCCCCCCCCCCTCTGACTCTGGTAGGTTTCTCTTACGTGCTCTTAGCATGTTGAAACTTCGTCTCTGCAATGTTGTCATTTTCAAAGTGGGAACACCGGGCGTTGCCTTAGCCCCTTAGTCATCCATTGGCTGTGATGAATGTCTGGTGCCGCTGCCAGTGGGCAGGGCGGGGTGGAGCCCAGAGAGCCGAGCCACGGGGCCTCTGGGGGAGACAGCCTGGGACGCCAACGTAAATTTGAAAACTTTCTACTTAAGAGAGCAAGAATGCCTACTTACTGTACATCTCTATTTATAAATCCAGGCCATTATACCAAGATACCTTAGACTGGATGGCTTAAACAACAGAATTTTTTTCTCACAGTTCTGGCAGCAGGAAGTCCAGTATCAGGGTGCCGGTGTGGTCTGGTTCTGGTTGTGGACCAAAAAATGTTGCCTGCCGTTTCAGTAAACAAAGAATGTTGCCTGCTATTCCTGTAAACAAGGAAGGTAGCCATCATCAAGCCATCAGCCCCTGCAGCTGCCCCTGATGGTGTGCCCTGAGGGGAATTCAGGATGGAGAAAAAGAGTATGCAGGCCCAAGATTGTTAAGATGCATATCAAAGGACTAATTTCAGTGAGCCCAGACTCTTGCATCTTCCCATATGTAGAAAGGCACTAAAATTATTAACTTGAGATAACTGTTTTTTGTGATTAGCAGCAATCTTTTGATGTTCTACTACATTTTTTTATTTCCTGGCTCCTCCCTTACCTCTTTGGAACAGGTCCTCAGAGCTATCTGAGAGCCTGTCTCCTGGGCTGTAGTCCTCAGTAAGGTCCCCAGATAAAACATAGCTCACAACTTTTAAGTTGTGCATTTTTTTTCCGTCAACATGGTGGGAATTCTCTTCCTGGATTCCTCACACGGTGGAGAGAGAAAAGCAAGGCGTCTGGTCTCTTATAGGAACACTAACAGCAGTCCTGAGGGCTCCACCCCATGACCTAATTACCTCCTAAAAGCCCCACGTCCAAATACTGTCACACTGGGGTTAGGCTTTCACATATGAATCTGGAAGAGACATAAACATTCAGTTGATAACTACATCTACTCTATGCATGGCCTTGAAGTTAATACTTGGAGAGGCCTAGCTAGCAGTCTCTATCCCCAATCTAGAGAAGAGAAGGCTCATGGTGAGCCAGCAGCCAAGTTGGAATCCATCTGTGTCCTCACAGCCTTTTGAGGCCGGCACGTTGGTCCCCATTTTACTTACTATAGGAAACTGAGGCTCCAAGATGTTCAGCAAGATGACCAAGCTCGCTAAGTGACAGCACCAGGAATTTAACTGTGTCTGTTGCTTCTCATGCCCATTTTTGTTCCCATACCCTACATTGAAGGGGTAAGTACCACTAGTCTCCCCACCCAGGTGCCTTTTTTTTTTTTTGCAGTACGCGGGCCTCTCACTGTTGCGGCCTCTCCCGTTGAGGAGCACAGGTCACGGGCCCAGCCACTCCGTGGCATGTGGGATCTTCCCGGACTGGGGCACGAACCCGTGTCCCCTACATCGGCAGGCGGACTCTCAACCACTGCGCCACCAGGGAAGCTCCCAGGTGCCTTTTAAACAGGTATTTATTGCAGACCTGTTATGTACATAACACTGCCCCAGGTAGGCATGGAGGAGGGCAAGGAGGAGGGTAGAGAGAAATACATAAGGATATCCTTATCCTTGAGCTTACTTTCCTAACTCTCCTAATTGGACAAATAAAGTCAGCAGAAAGGAAACCCACAGAAAATGTTCAATGACAAACACGTACAACACCAACAACATATTAGTAATGGTGATGATGGTGGCTAACATTTTTTGCAAGCAAGCTGTTTTAAGCATTTTCTATAAGTTATTTCATCTGACCACACATCAAGAAGTATGTGTAGTGGCAATGCCGCCCTCATAGTACTTACACTTGGCAAGAAGGACTCTGCCAAGACCCCCCACACGTCATAAACACAGACACATAGAAGGGTATGTTTCCCTGGTTGATTTTGTAATAACACTTATGGTGGTCTTGGTCCTGAACTGAACAAACAGGTGTTACAGGAGAGGAGGGGTGAGCTCCACCAACCAGGTCAACACTCCAGGGGTCTCGGTAGGAATGTTTTCCTCCCTGACATGTCACTTTACTGACACAGAAGTTTTAGGCAGCTCTAAGCAGTTCTCAAAATGACACACCCTGAGCAAAGGGAGTGTGGTTCACTCCCTAGATAGTCACTTTGGGGGATTTGGGTGGCCGATTTTCAACAAAAGCAGCTGCTCACTTGGGTTTCAGGGCAGAGGCCATGATTTTTTCTTCTTTCTTCTAGTCTCAGCCCAAATATCATGTTGTTGTGTCCTGTGTACTTCACTAAGCTTCTCTAATGGATAAGGACCATTTTCCCCTTAAACGAAATCACCATGTCATTATCTCAACTAAAAAAAATTAACAGTGATTCCATTGTATTTTCTAATACCCAGTCCATATTCTGATTCTCCCAGTTGTCTCAAAAATAACTTTTTTGCATTGAGTTTGCTTGAATCAGAATCCAAACAAGGTTTACACACTGTATTTGGTTGCTCTGTCTCTTTGATCTCTATTAGGTTCTAAAAGTTTCCCTTCTCTTCTTTTCCATCCTTTCTCTCTCTGTCTCTCTGTCTCTCTCAGTCTTTGTGCATTAGGATTTTTGAGGAATGGAATCATGTGTCCTTGGGAACAAACCACTTTGCTTCTGTCTGGTTGCTTCCTTGCCGTGTCGTTTAACCTGATCTTCTATCCTGTGTACCTCCTTTAACCTAGTGTACCCCAAGGGATTGCTTAGATTCAAGTGCATGTTTTTGCACGTGGTGCTGTACGCTTCCTATTGTGTCACGTCACCAGACACATAATTAATATCTGATCAGTAGGTTCAGATAGCTTCAGCCAGCTTCTTTCATTTGAAAGTTCCCAATCAACCTTTCACCTAATGTTTGAGCATCTTTCCCTGGTGGTGACATAGGTCCATTATTTCATTACAGGTTGCAGGATGGTAATTTTCAAATTATGTCATCCCTTCTGTATATATCATCTGGAATTCTTCTATGGAGATGAATTTTACTCTGTCTAGCAATGGTTTTAAAACTTTTTTTTTCTAGCATCAGGAAACTTAGTTTAAACATCTCGTGTGCAAACTGAAAATCTGAAACATGAACACAGAGTAGTGTGGGATGAAGTGCAAGTGGATTGCTGGGTGACCCCTACAGTCATTGGCTTGCTACACTTGTGGCAGAGGAGCCCTTGTGCTCTGGGCAGCACAGTTGGGGGATACCCTGGTGAATAACACTGCCACCTCCCTGCCCTCATCAGGCTTATAGTGTGGTGTTTGGAGGAATGAAGTGTGTGCCCCCAGTACCAGAGAGGCTTGCCACTCCCCAGCTCTGTAACTTTGGGACTGTTAGCCTCGATCAGCCCTGTTTCCTCATCTATAAAGTAGGAATAAGAGTCCTAACTTCATAAGATAGTTGTGAAAATTCCATGTGCTTATGCCTAGAACATGCTCAGTGTAGAACCTACTGTCTAGCAATGCTCAGAAATGTTACCTTGGAGGGAGTTGAGGAAGATGGCGGAAGAGTAAGACGCGGAGATCACCTTCCTCCCCACAGATACACCAGAAATACATCTACACGTGGTACAACTCCTACAGAACACCCACTGAACGCTGGTAGAAGACCTCAGACCTCCCAAAAGGCAAGAAACTCCCCACGTACCTGGGTAGGGCAAAAGAAAAAAGAAAAAAAAGAAATGTTACCTTGATTCTTTTTATTGTAATCAATCTTTGTACTGGCTTTTTAGGGCTGCCATAGCAAAGTACCACAAAGTCGGTGGCTTAAAACAACAGGAAAGTATTCTGTCGCAATTCTGGAAGCTAGAAGTGTGAAATCAAAGTGTCAGCAGGGCCATGGTCCCTCTAAGACTCTGGGTAGAATCCTTTGCCTCTTCCTAACTTCTGGTGGTAGCTGGGAAGTCTTGTTTTCACTTCACTTATAGATGCATCATGCCTAGCTCTCCTTCCTGTGGGTCTCTTCACATGGCTTCCTCTTTGTGTTCTCACATCGTCTTTTTATAACGATACCAGTTGTATTGGGATAAGGGTTCACCCTGCTCCATCATAACCTCATCTTTTTTTTTTTAAATTTATTTATTTATTTATTTATGGCTGTGTTGGGTCTTTGTTGCTGCGTGCGGACTTTGTCTAATTGTGTTGAGTGGGATCTACTCTTCCCTGCAGTGCACGGGCTTCTTATTGTGGTGGCTTCTCTTGTTGCAGAGCACGGGCTCTAGGCACACGGGCTTCAGTAGTTGTGGCTCGTGGTTTCTAGAGTGCAGGCTCAGTAGTTGTGGCGCATGGGCTTAGTTGCTCCGCGGCATGTGGGATCTTGCCAGACCAGGGCTCAAACCTGTGTCCCCTGCATTGGCAGGCGGATTCTTAACCACTGCGCCACCCGGGAAGTCCCTATCATAACCTCATCTTAACTAATTACATCTGTAACCACCCTGTTTCCAAATAAGCTCCCGTTCTGAAGGACAGGGGTTTAGGACTTCATACCTTTCGGAGGGGATACAATTTAACCCCTAACAATTATGTAACCATTGAATACAAAGTCCTGCCTCTTAATATGTTCAAGGGTTTCTTCTCCTTTACTGTTTGATAAGACAGAGTTCACTTTTCTTGCATTTTATGCCTTCCTACTAGGTTTCTTTCGGCTATATGATGCTGTGTAGCACAGGGTAAAGGTAAGATGAGCAATTCTTCCACATTTAGACCCAGAGAAGACAAGTGTTATAATAAGTCATTCTCCACCTCCACAGACAGGGTGGGAGCAGAAAACGACAGCCAGAACATCTCCTGTAAACAACAGCAGAAGAAAAGCCGCTTTAGTGAGCCTTGCACATCTCAGCACTCCCAGCCCAGCACTGTCCTGGCAGGCGCCCAGTGGTCCTCCCTCTGTATCAGGACAAGCCTTGGAGCAAACTGTTTATTTATCAATTCTTAATTGAGTTGATGTTTACTCATGATTGCGAGCAGATGATTAATTTATTGCAGAGTTCCAGGAGTCAGCTAGTGAGGAGATCATTATAAAGAGAGGTTATGAGTTCTCTGTACTTGTGGGTCTGGTAATAAAAGATTGACTGATATAATTAGATGGGGCTTGGTAACAAATACTATTACATTATGTCTGAATCTTATTTGAATGTATTGGCCTTTTATCTTAAACTTATTAGGGGGTGGCTATAGGTTAAGTTGACAACTGATAGCTCTTTTACTCCTGCAAAAGGAGGGCTGAACTTTATAAAGAGTCAGTTGTTTTGATGTTTAGAGGCAATGGCAAGGTATCTCTCCTTGAGGGGGCAGTGCTCCTTCTTGGTTCCTAAAACAGTGGCAGGATTGAGGGGAGCTTACATTTCAACACTGTCGCTAACTTTCTGGTTAATTCTGGGCAGTTGAAAGGCTGTGTTCTTGCTATACTGTGGCTGTGGCTACCTTGGCATCTTTATCTTGGCCAAAGCCATCCTTGGCAAAACAGATAAAGGAAAAGACAGGAAATAACATGGCAGTGTGATGAGAAAATGGGCTATAAGTGAGCAAGGCTTGAATTTAAACCCCAGATATAGTGGGATGAGTGGTCGTGCCCCCCCCCCCAAATGATATATCCTCATTCTAACCCAAGGAAACTGAATCTGACCTAATTTGGAAAAAGGGTCTTTGCAGACATGATTAAAGATCTTGAGATGAGATCATCCTGGATTATCCCAGTGGGTTCTAAATTCAGTGACTAGCAACCTTATAGGAGACACGTAGAGGAAAGACAGGAGTACAGACCTGCTGACACCTTGATTTCAGACTTCTGCCCTGCAGAACCATGAGAGAATACATTTCCGTTGTTTAAGTCACCAAGTTCATGGTAATTTGGCATAATAGCCGTAGGAAACTAGCACACCAGCTATCCAACCAGTTCCTTGTATGCCTTTGGACCAGTCTCTTAATCTTTCTAAGCCTCCGTTTTCTCACCTGTACAATTTTGCTTGTTATACTCATCTCTCAGCATTGTGTGGGCCAAACACAATAAGCTATGAGAACTCGCCCAACCTGGTACCTGGTATGTGATAGGCAGTCAGTACATATCAGATTCCTTCTCTGTCATATCGCACCCCTTTCTGTACGTGACATTCTAACTTAACATCTCTTTCATCTTCTCCTCCTCCTAAAACGTCTGCTAAACCAACAGCCCTCCCCTGAAGAATGTTCTATTCTTCGGGAGCTGTTCTTATGATTGTCAGATTAGAGGAGAAAGCACGGTACAGCTGGTATTCTTAAGGCAGTTGGGTGAGAGCCATGTAGATATAATTTTTTTTTAGAAAATGCAATCATTGAATGCAGCTCTGTAGTAGAGCAGCTGAAGTCCATACTGGAGTCCCAGTGTGGCAGGCCAGCTGGGGTCTGTTTCCTTCACATGAAGGGGGTCTCAGGGCACATTCTGAGCTCGGCAGAACAGACAGCACACGGGAGAGGAGTGCAGATGATACTCTGTGCTGCACAAAGAAGCTGATGCAAATGGTTTTTGCTGGATGCATTCAGTTCATTGATTTTAGATCTAGACTGATCACATCCCACCCAATATAGGCTGGAGAAGTCAGTGTTGGAATTTAGAGCATGATGGACTTGAATAAATGTTTTTAGAGGCACGTGTTCTTCTGAAGCATCGGAGGATGAAAAATTGAAAAGAGCACAGGTCTAGATTTCACTTCTGCCCGTGATGAGTTACAGAACCTTGGACCAGCCATTCAGCTTCTCTGTGGCTCCATCTTCACGGTGAGGTTGTGGGGACAGCTCATCTCAGCACTAACATTCTATAGTTTCATGAAAACTCAGGGTCAGGCTGTAGGACCATTGAGCCCATATCTTTTGTCTGGCACACTGGCTGAGGATAGTAGAATTGCAAGAAGGCAACAAGGGAGGAAAATTTTAGAGAAAAATACAGGGTGTTCTCGTATATTCCATCCAGAACCTCCACAGTCATCAGGGGAGAACAGGAGATTTCCTAAAGGCTTGGAGACCTCTACCCCCTGGTTCTGTTGAGGAGCCTGTGTTGATGACAGTTTTGCCATCGCTAAATGGCACTGAGAAAACACTGCCTGGGTGCTAAGTGGGCAGGAGAGTTCCTGGGGATGTGACCCTGTTGTGAGGTCAATGGTATTTGCCTTTTCTGCTGGGGCGTTTTTCTCATGCTTCTCCAATCTGATCAGTTTATTAATGGTGAGTGGGAAGGAAAGGGAAGGAGATATGCATTTATGGAGTGCCCAGGATGAGCCCCCCACTATGAAGGGACTGTCTTCATAGCCACCTTATGAGGCAAAAACTTTATCCCCATTTTATACCTTATAAACCTGAGGTAAGGAGATGCTTGGTACATTGGCCAAGTCACTGATTATTAAGAGCAGGATTGAACACATATCTGTCTTAGAGCCTGTGCTTTCTTCACTACCCATGTGATGTTAGGCCCCAGCCACTGACCCTACCTCTGGGTGTGTATTGTATACAAGGCACTGGGCTAATGTGGGGTGATAGTGGGGGTGGAGGAGAATGGGGGTAAAGAAATATAAAAAATATGTATCATCCTTGCTCTTGACCTTCTTATTTAATTAGACAAAGAAAGAGACCATAAAGGGAATGTATAAGACAAGGTAACAATTTTATAGTATCAACAGCATAATAATTAGAGACATGATGATAGCAGCTAGCATTATTGCACAGTTACTGTGTGCCGTATACTAAAGATTCTACAAGGATTTTCTCACTGAATCATCACCACCACAACCTTATGCAGTTTTTTACAGATGAGGAAGCTGAGGCATAGAGATATTCAGAAACTTGACCGAAGTCCACAGTGTTTGGATTTCCAGTGATGGAGCCATGATTCAAATCCTTCCTTGCTTTCCCGCTACTATTATTACTCACCAAGCAGAGAAGTTGAAGGCCCACTTAAGACTCACTGGTAGGAGAGATGAGTTTGGTCTGAAGTGATCCTGATGGGCTGCATGGAGGAAATGGGACTCAAAAGGCCTATTTGGAAGCAGCCTTATGTCATATTAAAGAACACATTCCTAATGATGCACTTTCCTACCAGCTTAGAGTAGGACCTTGCAATAGCTGCGGGCTTCTCCAGCTCCTCTAATCTCATACATGGTAGCAAACAACCCGTTTTCTTTTTTGAATTCTAACCTGAGAACTCCCTCTGAAATGAAGGGATAGAAAGCAGATATTTTCAGAACATGTCTCCTGTGAAGGAAACAGTGCTTGGAACCAGGGGCCCAGGGAAAGTCATGCTAATCCATAGCTGATTGTGAGACAGTGATAACATCTTAGAGTGTCAGGTCTTGTAGCCTTTCCAGAAGCACAGATAGGAGTGAGTGTGGCAGAATTATGGGCCTGGATCAGTCCAAATGGCATTACTTATGTAAAAGCAAGAGCCTTGTCAATTGCAATCCCCCTTTAAGGGGTGAGTGAGATGGAAACAAGATGGTTTGAAGGAAGAGACCAGTGGCTGGGCTCTGCTTTTTGCATTGCAAGCCCCCCCATAACTCCATGATGAGATGGGTACAGATGAAGCACATGGGGAACCAGAACAGGAAAGGCAGCAAACAGCAGAGCCACCTGAGTTCTTGGAGATAACCTACTTGTGGATTGCAATCACATCAGATATTTTAGGGAAAACAATGAATTTACTGGCGCTAATGGGGTCTGCACCATCCAGCTTCCCACACCCGTCAGGTTGTGCTGTTTTACACCAGCCGGCTTCCCCTCTTCCACTCGCCATCTTGTCTTATCTCCTCTACCTCACCCTCTCACTCACGCCCGCCCCAGCTCTTCCAGAGTAGCCTAACTCCCTGATTTTGCAAATCAGGAAATTGTGACTTGGAGAGAAGAGACTTACCCACGTGATTTATGTAGACGGTTGGTTCCAGTTTGAGAATCGAACAATTTCTTATTCCTAGTTTGACATTTCCCCACAATATTGTACTCAGAGCTGGATTTTCCTTTCTTTGAGGCACAGAGAGAAGGAAGGGAGTCTTGGGACTTCTATTCTGAACTTGAGTTTGAATTTGAGGCAACATCTTTAATCTTGGGTGAGATGATTAGCCATGAAACTCATATGGAGTGGGCTTGGTTAAAGGGGTTTGAGGGAGCTGTTTCAGAGCCCAGTGCAACTGCAATAGCCGAAAACATTTGCTATTTGCAAATAGCAAATATATCTATTTGAAATGACCTAATGACATATATATATCTCTTTGAAATGACCCAATGTGGATAAAACTGGAATACTCCGGCTAGAAAAACACATGCTAGGAGATTCGTTCACCTAGTGTGATAGATTCCTGGCAGTGGTTGTATCTCTCCTGTGGCTCCATCTCCTTTGGGAATCCCTTTCCATCTCTGGTCCCAGTTCCCACTACTGACTCCACTGTGTGTCCAGCTTCTGCCCCAGGGGTCTCGGCTCCCAGATTCCAATAACATCCTCTTTCCTTTGACTCTAGTATAGAGGTGACAGTAGCTTCCTGAAGTTGCTGTTCTCGCGGCAGGCAGCCTTCCCTTCTCTTGTTTGTTATTTCAGCTCTTCTAATAACCTTTGAATTAATACCCCATATTGAATTCCCTCTTTTGAATTACCTGTCCTGAGTTTTGTTTTCTGGACTGAGTCTCTGACTAACAGAGTGAGATGCAAGGTCTCTAAAACAGAAAGTGTGAAGAGTGTAACAAAACTCACCTCCTTGAGAAATGTTGAATGGAGATACTGTTGTCTTTTGATATGAACAGTGATTGATTTAACTTTAACCTTACAGTAAAGACACCTTCATTTTGACTAAGAAGTCCAAATTGAAGGCTGTTGCTACACGGAGTCCTCTAATGTTTCCTGAAATCATGGGAAAAAGACATGCATGGCCATATGGGCTGGTAAATCCAGGATTATTTATTGGAAAACTTGTGGCCTACAGAGATTCACTGGCATGGCTTTACCTAAAGAGTCTAGGCTAGTGGTTCTCAATCAGGGCAACTCTGACCCCCCCAGGAGTCATTTATTTATGTGTGGAGACATTTTTGACTTGTCCTCCTAGGATGGGGGTCTGCTACTGGCATCTAGTGGGCACAGGCTAGGGATTCTGCTGAATATCCTACCATCCACAGGACAGTCTCCACAACAGAGAACAATCCGGTCCAAAATATTAACAATGGCAATTCTGAGATACCCTGTATAGGAAATTGCTGACTTCAGGTCAGATTTTTCAGAACTCCTTGATATGTCTAGGCAATACTTTTACCCCTACCGCACCCCATCCTCATTTTCTTCAAGACCAAGTTCCTTCTTCAGAGCCCTCAAAATGTCTCATTGCTCCCTAAGAGATGCCTCCTTGGGTTGGACAGAGTAAATTGTTTTCTAATTTTAAAACGCCTTCCTGGCCCGTCTTCTTATTCTTATAATTGCAGAGAAGTAGATTGAATCCCTGGAGGAAGCACATAATTTAAGGTGTGAAGTCAGACCCAACCAGGGCAGAATTTGCAGAAAGTGAGGTTTTAGTTTAGTTTTTGCTTGTGGGCTAGAAAGACAGCATTCACTGCTCTCAACCTTTGGGAATTCTATTTGTTAAAGTTATCCTGGGAGAAGAACATCTCTACTACATGTGCCACAGCCGAAGGCCTTGCATGGGTTAGTGTATCATTGGCCTGAGAACTGAGTGAGCATGTGCAGATGGGCCTGTAATTTTTAATATGACATTGGCCATAATTTTTCATGTCATACCACCCACTCACAACAGGCCCCTCAAATGAAATGCTAAATGCCTTTCTTATCAACACTTGATGGGAAAATGCTGTTCTGGCATCTTCCTCTAAGGGAAACAGAAATCTAACCATGTTCCTTGCAGCCTAGAGCTCAGTATACAAGATCTGATTAGTTTTTCTCCCCCCTCCCCCAATTTATAGGCATTTGTAAGGAAGCACTTCCTTTTTGGTACTTAGAGGGTGCAGTGGAGTGAGAGATAATTATTTAGTACGTTTCTTTTTCTTGAAATCTGCTCAAGCTGTTTTTATGACTTAAAAAGACTCATGTCTTATTCCTCCTTTTATGAGCAGCTTGTTCTTTTCTATTCTGATTTCCCCGCTGACTTTCTTTGGCTGACCCATGGACCAATTATTAGAACTCCTTGGGCAGTGGTTAGTTCCTCCATAAAATGGGTATAGTCGTAAAATATTGACTCCAGAAAATGAGGGCTCCGTTCTGTGGCCCCAGGGTGAAGTCCATGTGTTACAGTCCTTTTAAATTAAAGACTCAGTCTGGACTGAGAATGCCAGGACTGGATCCTTGTTTTCCTGTTGTTGGCGCCTCTCAATAGTGCAGACTTCCTGCAGAACTCTGGTGGTGCTCGCATAGCGAGGGCCTGGCAGGGTGGTATAGGGCTGGAGGGGAGGGGTCTGCTCTTAGGGCATTAGTGCTGTATGGCCATTCTCTTAATGCTAGAACAGAACTCTAGACCCGAGAGAAAAGTGATTCTCTCATAATTCCTAAGAGGTCGATAACTGGAAGGAAAACCTTCAACTTCCGAAAGTTTTAGGGAAATGAAATACTCCTTTTTAGACTGGGTTTGGCTATTTAATAATTTTTGATAACGTTAACGATACTGCATTTCTAGGTGAGATCAACTAAAATGCTTGGAGAATGGGTTCTGATTTATTTCCTAGTTAACTTAGGGAGGAACCATAGATCCTTCTTGCCTCAACTTACTGACATCTGATTTCTGTGATTTGGGTTCCCACTGCTGAGTCATCGTTCTCGGATGGAGCCGGGAAGATGACTGGGTGACGATGTACTGATCCCCAGATAATCCCTGACATTCCATGAAGTATGCCTCAAAGATGAATGCTGAAAAAAATTCATTACCTTGGCTCTTTTCTACACTGTATTCCTATTAATTGAGGCTTTACTCATTGGAGGTGGTTGTGAAAATGAAGGGGATGTAATGAGTCACAGAGTCTGGCCCATTGTTAGTAAATGGTTGTAAATTATGGGTGTGATTCTATGAATGCATTTTTTATTTTTAAGCAATGATTCTTATAAAATATAACGGTACCTGTCTAGGCTGACCTTGAAGGAAAACACAAACACAACTTCATAAAACCGAAATGTGAATGGAAAAGGAGTATCCGTTCCTTACCGTGAGGAGGTTTCAAGTCTCTCATTTGGAAGATTTAAATGTAAGTTTGAAGAGGTAGGACCAAGGTCACATCTTCCCCCGTCGGACATTCCTTCTGATGAATAAGTATTAAAACTGCTTTGAATTGAGTTTCCCCCTCAGATAAGGATTTATTTTTCCATACAGTCTTTTCTTTGCACCTGAAGGAGCATTGAGGGTGAAAAATAGAGGCCTGTTTCCTGTTCCTAACTGGAGCCCTCGGAAGGTTGTCAAACCAGAACAACAACTCTGTGGGATTTATGCCTGGGACCTGTCAAAGTAAAATTATCATAGCAAACCCTCTCTGCTATCAATCAAAGAGGTATTGGGGATGGCAAGGGCAGGAATTTTTCAAATTTCTTTACTGTGCATATTGAGTTTGGTGCCTGGGGGAGGAAGAGCTCCTTTGAACAGTCCTTGTAGATTTCTTTTCCATCAGATGGCAGCTCACAGAACTACTTATCTTCCCCAAAGGGCTTCTCTCATTGGCCTGCTGAGAAAACAGCCAGGGAAGAAAGGGGGAGGGGGGGTGGACGACCGAGACAATCCTATAGCAAATCCTGGAAGGGAAGGACACACAGTGTGACTCTAGTGTCCCCGATGTCTGGCCTTAGAAAGCACCGTGTCTGTGGCAACTTCCCTGCCCTCCTTTCCTTGAGGACCGCGTGCACGTTTAGCAACAGCACCGCGGAGCTGCGCGGCTGCCCCCGAGACTTGAGTTTCCTTCTGTCCTCTGCAGGCATTTCCCACATTTGTCAAGGCCAAGGTTGCAGGGGGACCGACAAGGGAAACGGGGCACCCATTCATTCCTGTCTGTCAGAGGTTCACTTTGTCATGATAACATTCACGGAGCGTATTTATCTCTCCGGCTACTGGAGGTTAAGGCAAGGGTAACAAAAAGTAGAGAAGAAATCCTGTTTGAAAAGTTTACAAATCCTGCCGTGAGGGCTGTAAACAGAGTTCAGCTGGTGGTGGAATGTGTAAAATACTGCCACATTGAGAGGGACCTGATTCCCCAGCACTAGAAATCCACTCATGTAAACATTGGAACGGTTGCTGAGAATCGGGTCTGTTTTGGCTTAAAGTCTGAGGAACACATTGCCTTCAAAGTGAATTCTTAGGTGTCACTTCCCATAAGTTATGGCAGAAGATTACAAAGCTACTGATATAACATATTAGTTTGATGGACAGAATTATACCCCCAATGCTTCCTGCTCTCCCCAATGACGCACACTAACTTAGTGTGCTGTGACAGCTGCCTTGATTTACCACCAATCCGGGAGGCCGACCGGGAGAGAGAATGTTCACATGGATGCGGGGCCTGAGACTGGCCCAAAGCCTAGTTTATAAAGCTGCCCTGTAATTCACCACAAATGTGTCACCATTAAAAGAGGAAAAAAGGATTGCAGATAATAAATACTCTCTAATTTATTAGCTAACAACAAAGAGATCAGAGCCAGTTGTGATGTGATTGTTTGACAGAATATTGTCAAGGAAAAAAAAGCGAAGTTGACCAGAGAGGTAAATTACACATTCAAGCAGATGTATCAACTCTTGGCTTGTCACAAGCCTAGCTAAACAAAACACCAAACGGAGGAGAGAACTGGCAAAGAGCAGAGTCATTTATCTCTGAACGAGACATATTCAAGAGCAAGTGAAATAAGACATAGTTTTTTTGGACTTGGTTGGAGGCCAGGTTTTAACTGTTATAAATTAAATGTTTTGTGTATCGGATTTGGCAACTCTGGTTGCTTTTGTCATGGTGGGGAGATGTTGGGTTTTTCTGCCTGTCTTAAAACTCACGGTTTAGTCAGCCTGAGATGTATGTCCCTGCAACTAGTTATTGGAGGACCAGAGCATTCTGGTAATTAGAGCAAATATCAGAAAGGCTTTTGTATGTGGCCTGTTTTAAAATCCGTGGCTTAGAAAACGTTTTAATCACTCTCTTTTTCTGTGATTTCCTCCTCTGCAGTTATTTAGTAACAACCCTACAGGACACCAGGCAGGGATTCACAGTCATATTAGAGTCAAGGGATCTTAGGATTAGAAGAAGTGTTTCATCTCACATCCCACCCAGGATATGCAGATAGTTGTGTAGTCTGGGCTGGAGGACTGCCAGGGACGCAGAGCATCTGCTGCTTGTTATTACAATAGAGCTCAGAATCCACCAGTACCCGCTGGGCTTTTATTCTTACATAAGCTACTGCCCAGTAAAACTCTCCCATCCTGTACTTGGGAAACTGAGTTTTCAGACCTAAATGGACACTTTTGCTTTGTGTCCTGTTTTATTTGTCTTTGGTTTTAGCCTATTGCTGGAACATAGATTTCTAGGTTTTATTCAATAGGTTGGAGGCAAGGCTGGAATCCAGTGGATAGGCTCAAGGCAACTCCGTTCTCACTGGTGTTGATTTCAGGGATCAGTGGTTATTTTATTTTATTTATTTTTTTGCTATATGTGGTCCATCTGCTGTGAATTGACTTGAACCATTGATTGATTGATTACTGTGCAATATAATGAGAGATTTTTGTTAGATGTCTTACTGAAGTCAGTGTATTATGTCTAGGGTCTTGCCGATCTACCTGCTTGATAACTGTTTCCAAAAGACAGAAGGAAAGAAGGAAAGAGAAGAAAAAGAGGTTCCTTTGGCCCAGCTCATCCTAGGTGAAAAGGCACTCTTACACGTTTTTACTGTCTTGTCAAAGTGCTCACATATATACATTTAATACAGTCTCTTCTATTTTTCCTGGGACTCTGTATCTTATTGTTTTCAGAATCTTCCATTCCTCCTTTAAAAAAAAAGAGAGATTTGCCTGGATCTGATTTTTTCTTGTAATTTTTGAAATATTAGAAATGTTATTTCTATGATCAGATCTATAAAAAGTTTTGTTATTGCTGTTGTAAGATAAAATACTATTTGTCCGGGTCTGGAGACCAACCTTCTCATGTGTCTCATTACACTCTCTAAGGCTTCCTTATTTTTTCTTTTTTGTTTCTTCATTTGTCTTTCCACCTTGAAAGTATAATTTCATGATGGAGAAAATAACAAAACAAGAGCTTATGTGTCATTGTACTTGCCCCCTGTCATTAGAGTTTTTCTTTCGCCCTCTCTTGCAACAGTGAACCTGTTTCCTTCTTTGGGCATTGCTGTTATAAGTAACTTCTTAAAATCTGAGTTCATCATAGTGTTACCCATGCAGTCATGCTGGTTTGATTTCTTTGGCTTTTTCTCCATCCTTCTTGCTCCCCAACCTTCTTTTTTGTCAATTTTCATTATTTATATACCCAGAATTACATTTTTGGTGGCATCCTTCCTTCCTGAGTTTCATGCCATGTTAGGGTTAATATGGAAATTCTTATTTTCTCTAATTAAAAAAAAAAGTACTAATTAAATCAAGGGCATTTATATGTTTCTATTCCCATCTTTCTCAATCGTTAATCTGATGAGACATGTTCACTTTCTCTGAGGGATCTCATATCTTCCATACTACCAATCTGTTTATTTCGTATGTTTGATAGTATTAGCATTTTTTTGTGCTCTCCAACCTGTATTCTATAATGTTACTACTTTTCATATGTTCACTAAATGCATTCCTGCTTAATTTTCCTGGTTTCCAAAGAAGACTCCCCCCTCTCCCCTCATCTGCTATTCTCTTCCCTTTTCTAATGGAAATACATTTCTTCTGAACAAGGTATCTTCTACCATTGTCACATTCTGGGCATGATACTGCCATCAGGAGTTTATGTCCAAGTTCATTTTATTTTAGGAAGTTACGACCTATTTTATAGGAACAATGTGCTTTTATCATGTAAACTCCTCTTCAGGAATGTTCAGGGGCTTCTCCTTGCATTTGGGATACGAGCCACAAACCCTTAGCCGGGCTTCCGTAGTCCCTTTAACCTTACCCTTCATGTGCCTTTTCAGCTTTACCAGCTAAGATTTCCCTATATCACTTCTTTGGGCTTCTCCCCTCAAACTTTTGTAGTCATCTTAGTTAGAAGGCAAGTGACCAAAAAGGTCATTAAAATGCCATGTCTTCCATTGCCTTTTGTTTTTTCTCTGTGAAGAAAAAAATAATTTTATTGTGCAAAGTGCACTTATTTTATTCATTTATTTATTTAACATCTTTATTGGAGTATAATTGCTTTACAATGGTGTGTTAGTTTCTGCTGTATAACAAAGTGAATCAGCTATACATATACATATATCCCCATATACCCGCCCTCTTGCGTCTCCCTCCCACCCTCCCTATCCCACCCCTCTAGGTGGTCACAAAGCACTGAGATGATCTCCCTGTGCTATGCGGCTGCTTCCCACTATCTGTTTTACATTTGGTAGTGTATATATGTCAATGCCACTCTCTCACTTCATCCCAGCTTACCCTTCCCCCTCCCCATGTCTTCAAGTCCATTCTCTATGTGTGCGTCTTTATTCCTGTCCTGCCCCTAGGTTCTCCATTTTTGACCCATCTCCTAGAGAAATGGAAATAAAAATAAAAATAAACAAATGGGACCTAATGAAACTTAAAAGCTTTTGCACAGCAAAGGGAACCATAAACAAGACAAAAAGACAACCCTCAGAATGGGAGAAAATATTTGCAAATGAAGCAACTGACAAAGGATTAATCTCCAAAATATACAAACAGCTCATGCAGCTCAATATCAAAAAAACAAACAACCCAATCCAAAAATGGGCAGAAGACCTAGACATTTCTCCAAAGTGCACTTTTAGAGTCTTAGAACAGAAAGCCTAGGGCCAGCTGAAATTAAAAGTGACTCGTAATTAATACGACCAAAGAAGGCAATCTTCAGGTGTTCTTTAAATCGGCAAGGATTTATGAGAGAGAGCTTGGTTATTGTGTACTGCTTTACATCTGTTGGCAATAATACCTAGAATTTCAGAAGCACTGATTCCAAGAGATGACTTCATATTAAGGACATTAGGATCCTGTGGTTACTCATCTGAGCATTGACTACCTGAAATATACTGACATTCGTACACATTCCTGCTTATCACTTTTACTATTCAGTCCACAGCCATTGCCAGGATAGACAAAGAGCAAGAGTCATTTCACATTAGACCAAGCTAGGAAAGTACATCTTTCCTTAACCAGGAAGATGGGGTGTGAACCAGATCACATGGCCCCGTGGTGGGACTGGTAAGGAAATGGATAGGGCATACAGTAGCTTTAAGGCAGCATGGAGCAAAATAGATTTAAATCAATCTGAAAGAAACCCTAACAGTGATACATTGTGTCAAAAGAAATGAAGCTCACAAGAGAACTGATTAGTAAGTATACCAAATGAAGTAAAATGTAGCAGAAAGGCACATATTGGAGAGAATAGAATATGTTTCAGTTTGAAGGGTATTGAATTTATTAAGATAAAGCAAATGAATATAATATGTAGCCAAGTCAGATATGTAGTTGATGTGAATAGATTAATATAGATCAGTGACATCACGTGATCAGTTACATCCTTACAGTTACATCATTTGTTGTGTGATTTCTTTAGATCTTCCGAGTAAAGCTGGAGCTTTACTTGATTCCTGACAGAGGAAACTCACTTTAAGTGGGTATATGATTAATTGGAAGTTAAGTGGATATGAGATGTTGTTTGTTGGCTTGGCTTGGTCCAGAGAACCTTAATGATTTTCTGGAATTAAATGGGGATTCTACTATAACTTGCAAGGGTATTACGGTGCAGGCTATTCAATTAATTGTTCATCCAATGAAAAGTCAATTCTACCTTGTCACTGTGCCGAAAGGCTCAGAGCCATTGATGATCTTCATTTCTCTTTCTAAAAAATTTGGAAAATTTAGGTCAATGTTGAAATCATCAGGTCTGTCCCTGGGGATTTTCTCCTACATGCAAGTATGCTCACTCAACACCTCTGATGTATTTCAATCAGGGTCCTTTGGAGAATTTTTATTTCACGTGAAATTCTCAGCATTAATAAAATTTATTTCCAGTGCTATTTTCAGTGGAGTATCAAGGGCAGAACAGCAAGAGAGGTCTGCTGCTGGCGCAGAAAGTGAGAGAGGAGGCATTGTCTATGGAGAGTTTTAAAATAATCATAAAACCAACTAAAATTCACTCTACATTTTATCATCAGCATACACTGACAATTCAAGTAATGAAAGTGATAAAATACTCCCCCCTGGAAAACAAACAAACAAACATATTTTATCAATCTAAGTTCTGAATATTTCCTATGAGTTCTGTTGCATTTGAATAATGTATAGTTATACTTTGAATTAACAGTTTTAAAAATTACCTTTTATGGCATATTGTATTCTAATTTAGAGAACTCCTAGCTACACAGGCAGTCTCAGCACACTCACCTCTCATGTATTTGAGAGTAAGTTCACAGTGGGTCAACATCATTAGAGATTATTTCAGGCAGTGAGTGTCTTCAAAACCTTGGTTGTACATGTTCCTGCTTTTCAACAATGGATCTGAAATAGGTATTTACAGCACAATGATTGAAAGGTGAAGAAGCAGGTCTTGAATTATTTTAATTCTGTCATTCTTTGAGGCCACTTGAAGCATTTACTTGTATTTAACACTTAAAACACTAAAATAGAGTACAAACCATGAAGTATACTACTTTTCTTTGGTAAGTGCAAAATTTTATTTGTATATGAAATAGTCTAATGCATTTGAGTAATATCTTTAAAATTAGTATTTATTTTTCTTTTTTACTGAAAAAGAAATTGAAAACTAAAAAACAAATTCAGAAAAAAATTTTACAACTGAAAATAATTTTCTTGTATAGAGGAAGGGATGTTAACAGTGATCTGCTCCAGGTGTCAGATATGCTAAATATGGCTCTGGGTATTTGTGACTTTTGGGTTATAAGTGGAATGAACTCAATTCAAATTGCTGAAGGGAAAAAAGTTGTATTTTAATACCTGATCAGTTAGCTTTCACTCTGTAACAAATGACCTTGGAATTTAATGGCTTAACGTAAGTTATTTATTAGGTCACCATCCTTGGGTTGGCTGGATGGTTCTTATCCGGGCCAGCTCTGCAGGGGCTACATAGTCAAGGATAATCTCACCGTCAGCTGGGATGGCTGGAATAGCTCTCCACGTGGTCTCTCTTTTTCCAGGAAGCTAGACTGGGCTTGTAGACTGGTGGCAGAAAGGTTCTCCTAATGGGAGAGGACAAACTCTAGTGCTCAGGTACCTTTCAAGCATTTAACTCATACTAATGACATTTGCTGATGACTCATTTTCCAAAACCAGTTGCATGGCCAAGCCCATATTCCAGCGGTGGAGAAATAGACCCACCTCCCAGTGGAGGAGCAGGCAGGTCACATTGCAAAGTGGAGTACATATAGAGATAAAAGGAAACGTTGAAGTCACTTTTATGAACAGTCTATCACATACCCTCAGGGTTGTGTTAGGCTCAGGTGTTCAGATAACTTTGTCAGTAATTTCTCTCTCCATGTTTTAGTTCTGCTTTCCTATGTAGTTCAGGTAGGTTTTTGTTTTCCTTTCTAACAAGTTTTGGTAAGATAACCAACACCAGCTAAAGGATTACTCCTGACCAGTTTAGCAACCCCCCCCCCCCCCCCCCCCGGTAGGAGGCTCTTTTTCAATGGTCCAAACAAAATTGCAGGAGTGACTTTCATTGCCTGGATTTGGGTTGCATTCCCATCCATGAACCAACCACCAGGGTCCAGCTTATACCATGTGCCAAGAGATGGGGTCAGCCTCATCCAAACCACTTGAAATGAAGGGTGGGAAGTACTAATTCTCCATAGAAAATTGTCTCACTGGTTGATACCAGAGAAGAACGAATTAATGCTGAACAGTCAAAGCCAACAGCCTTTGACTACATTGATGTGCTTTTGTCATAGCGCCAAGGAGAGAATTCGATTTTTGCCTTGTCTACTTAGGTTTATTGTTGTTTAAATTCACTTCTCATCTCATGAGCCTTGAAAAGCAACAAAAACACCTTTGGTAATAGGTCTGCAAGGTGGACTTTAAATATTTGTTTTGCGTATCTTTCCGAAGTCATGCATGTGAATATTTTATAACAAATTTACAAAGGGAAGTAGTGTCTTTGCGTGATGGACCCGTCATGAATCTTACTGATGTATCACCTGAGCACAGTAGGAGGAATATGACCAAAAAGGAGAAATTCAGAGTGACATTTGAACAGTGTACATAGATTTAGAGGGTTGCTAGAGGAGGAAAAATTTGGATGGGGAACAGAAATTTTGGTGATAGAGTTCGAAAATGAACTCCAAATTCTTGACACTTAGAGTCAGGAATCTCTTAGGTTCCCAGTGACTGAAATCTCCACGCCAGTATTCACTCATGCCAGCCTCATGCTCCCAGTCTGGTCTGCTTCTGCTACCACCTGTGTTCAGGTTTAAGTTCTGGCTTTGCCCCTGAGTGGAGTTCATACATCACTTCCTTTTCCTGGGCCTCAGTTTCATTATGTATCAAGTGAATGACTAGGGTAACTGATCTTAAAAAAACTCTTCTGGCACACATGTGCTTGGCACCTCCATCTTCTCTGCTTGGTCTTGGGTCATTTTCTCTCCTTGGTGCAACTTACTTGGCCCTTGGCCTGGAGAATGTGCACTGACCTCTTCTCTCCCAGGCTTCTGAATCCATGGCTTTTGATTCTTAGGTTCTGCTGGTCTCCAGCTCCCTCTCCAAAGAGAATGCACTTGACAGATTCATGCTTTCCAGCAAGTCCACCAGGAGGAACGGTATTGGTCAGTGTGACTTGTGCCCCGCCTTTGGCGCAGGTGGCCCTGACCTGTGCGTCCTTCAGCTGGCACTCTCTTGCTGCCGGTCATTTGCCCTTCCTCAAACCCTTGATTCCCATTCTCTCTACAGTATATACAAATGTGCCCTCACAAAGTTTCCTCTCCTTCATAAATATGTATGATCAATTTTGTGGAATTTTATGAAGAGGTTAACATTAGCATTTTGGGAAAAGTCTTCTTTATGGTTGTTTATAGACTCATTTTCAGAATTAAAAGAAAAAAGTCATATGTCATTCTTCTGAAGGATACCTTCCAGACTTAGAATGATCAGTCTTTGGAAGGTAACTCTAAGGTCATATTTTCCTCTCTAGGAAGTTAATTTCAAACCAAACTTTTTTTTTTATTTTTAAAATTTAAAAATTTTTATTTTTGGCTGTGTTGGGTCTTTGTTGCTGTGTGCGGGCTTTCTCTAGTTGCGGTGAGCGGGGGCTGCTCTTCGTTGCAGTACGTGGGCTTCTCGTTGTGGTGGCTTCTCTTGTGGAGCACAGGCTCTGGGGGCGCAGGCTTCAGTACTTGCGGCATGTGGGCTCAGTAGTTGCAGCTTGCGGGCTTAGAGCTCAGACTCAGTAGTTGTGGCGCACGGGCTTAGTTGCTCCGCGGCATGTGGGATCTTCCCGGGCCAGGGCTCGAACCCATGTCCCCTGCATTGGCAGGCAGATTCTTAACCACTGTGCCACCAGGGAAGCCCCCAAACTTATTTTTAATGAAATGTTTTAATTTGTTTTCTTATAATCTGGGTCTACAAAAGGGACTTCCAAAAGTAGTAGTTTTTTTGTGATCATAGATTTATCTCATGCTCTCTCTTATGCTTTTGCAAAAAATCAGTTAAAGGCATGGAATTCAAAGAAAAATTAAAACAAAACAAAAACTCTTCAGTTTGAGAAATGGACTTGATCTGTTATTGCCTGAATTCAGCGATGATTCTGCTGAGGTATTGTCTCTTCAGGTTCATGTGAGGAGACACCACCTTAATCATTTTGCCTTTTAGACATCAATAAAGCATTGATTCATCACCCATTGCTCAAGCTTTTACAGAACTCATCTCAGTTATTTACAATGTTTTCTCCCCCACTAGATGATAAGTCCAGGCGGGGACTGCGCCTTGTTCATTCCTGAATACCTCACACCCAGCACAGCACTTGCCGTGTGGTACACACTCAATGTGGTAATACTCAGTGTGTGCTGAAATGGAAGAATAGTTCAGATGGAGTGAGAAGTATCTGTTGAAAGGCAAAAATACTGAAAGAAAAACTAAGTTGATTTGGGTGATGGACAATCCTGAGATTGTGAAGGTTGTAACTTGGAGGCCCTCCTTTGTTGTAGTGGCAAAACCTCTGCCAACTCTGCTAACCCTACACGTTCAAAAAGAATGAAAAAGTCCGTACAGCCATCTCAGAGTCTTCTCTTGTCATAATGATGGATTTGCCTTCATCATAACATACTTACAGGTAATCTTGCAAGAGTGAACTTCTCTTTGCCTTTTGGAAGGGGCCAGTTCACTCTAAAGGAAATCTGAGAATTTGGGGTGGATTCATCCTTGGTTCCTCCTTTTAATAGTGTTATATACATTTACCTTTAATACTGAAAGAAAACATGTTGAAATGTGTTTTTTCATTTGTAAGTGAGTTGGTCATGTTAGTTGGAGGAACGTAGCTACAGATATTTCAGTCACAGCCAGGCTGCTTCTTATGACATTCTGCTCGGTGGCGCACTTCAGATTTTGCTTTCTTAAATGGCAGAAGCTTTGTCCCATCAGAGAGCTGCAGATCGCTGTTCCTTATATCTGGTCTGTTTTTATTCCTTGGGAGAAGAGTCAGTACTGAAGAGAAAGGGACACATTGAAAAATGTAAAACATATTTTCAGACACCTTTGAGAAAGGAAATTTCAATCAGACACTATAGTCATATGGGAAATGGAGAGAGATAAGAATCATGACCCGTGCTTAACCTTTTGGTCTCATCCTTACCAATTTATATGTGTGGTTCAGTAAATTAAATAAGCTCTCCTTAGCCCAGAACAGACTGTGATAGCCTAACCCTTCATTGTGGTATCACAGATAGACTTTCCGTGTTCAAGACAGGAACCTGACACCTTTCAAAAGTAAAGGAACCTGTGGCAGTTTTAAACATTCCAACCGTATTAATTCCAGTGACAGATATCCTTTAAGTCACTTGAAATGGATTCCCCCGTTTTCAGCTTTCGAAATTTATATTTGATCCTCATGACCTCTGGGACCTGCATAGAGGCACTGTGTGTGTGTGTGTGCGTGTGTGCATGTGTGCGCGTGTGTATGTGTGTGGCAGGAGACTTAGAAGCAGGGGACTTGTTGATCTAGTCCTATTGATGTCTTTCCCCAGCCCTTAGCTATTCCCTGTACTTTATTCATGTTATTGTGGAGAAACCTCACATTTCCAAAAGAAAGGTCGAGTGCTGTGGAGTTCTTTCTTTGAAGGCAATGTTGCACAGGCTCCGGACACACAGGCTCAGCGGCCATGGCTCACGGGCCCAGCTGCTCCGCGGCATGTGGGATCTTCCCGGACCAGGGCACAAACCCGTGTCCCCTGCATTGGCAGGTGGACTCTTAACCACTGCGCCACCAGGGAAGCCCAAAGGCAATGTTTTTTATTACTGCTCTTCCACTAGGCTGAGAATTGAGTATCATCTTTCAAGGTTCAGCAACAGGACCTTCAGAATCAGTACTGGGCTGTGTGATTTCATCAAGCACCATGGACCACTGGTTAATAAAGTCACTTCTCCTCGCCTTGCTCACACCCGAGGCAGCCAGCATCCGCCTCTTCTGTCCTGGGAACACTCTTCTCCAACTGTGGGCCATCCCAGAAAGTGCTCCTCATTTCCCACAAGGACAGGAGTTTTGATGTCTATGACAAGCACATGCAAGGGTTAGTGTAGAGCCCTTTGTTTGTACTTAAAAGAGTGGGTTGGGGAGAGGTCGGAGGAGACCCATCAGGCTCTTCTGGGCTGAGTCTCAAGGTGACAGGACATTCATTATTGTGAGTGAAGGGTCGTATCTTTAGCTTTGCATGTGTGTCATTTTGATGCTGGTTGGATTAGTTAGACATCCATAGGTTACAGATGTCTTTATTAGTTCATCCACAAGAACCTGACTTACAAACCAGGAGGCTAATGCATTCTTTGCATTTGGACAAAGGATGGTGGTCAGGGAGCAACCAGACTCTGCACATCTGTTTTCTAGGGGCCTCCTTTCCTGGTCCCAGTGTAACTGGAAAAGTACAATACGTTGATCATCTGCAAGATTTCTAAGTGAGCATGGATGATGGCATCGTTGTTAAGGTTATAGACCAGGCTGCCTGGGTTTTGAATCCTGGCACTAACCCTTAATCTCTATGTGATTTCAGGCCAGTTACTTTCCTTTAGCTTTGATTAACTGATCTGGGAAGTGAGCTACTAAAAGTACTTACTTCAAGCATTGTTGGGAAGATTCAGTAGGATAATCAAAACTCTGTCTCAAAATGCTTGGCACATAATAAGTGCACAATAAATGCTAATACTAGTATTAGTAGTAATAATTGTTTTTGTTTCAGAACAAAAGTAATTGGATGTTTTTTCAGGCTATTTCATCCCATAATAATAGAATCTGGAGAATTGCATCTGCTTCTCCATGGAACATTTCTTTATAGGAACTGGATTACCTGTTCCCTGCTAGAGGCACATTAACAATTTCTTACTAGTAATTCTTTTTGTAGATTCTCTGTTGCTTTGTCTGTGTTTATGAGTATGTATTTAACTACCATTTATTTTGCTATACGCCAGTAATATTGTACTCTTCATCATTTTACCTAGTTTAGCTCTCATGAATGAAGAGAGATCCATTATCTCAATTTTCCAGATTAGGAAACTATGGTACAGGTAAATAATAAAAGTTAGTACGTGGTAATGCTGCCCTTCAGCTTAGTCTGTTGATTAGATTCCATGTCTGTAACACAAGACTACACTGTCTCTTCAGTTATAACTCAGTATGTTGGACCTTAAAATACCAACGTATATTTGATAGCGCATCATTACTAACTTTATATTTGGTACAGTGTGGGATTTTTAATAAGTTTTGGGAAGTACCCTCGTATCTTTATATACATTGAGCAGATGACAATTTGAGACTTGATTCCAAATTCTCATGTGTCAAACAAGAGATAAGTTTGTTTTGATTCCGGAGAACATTCAATCTCTGGGTGATGATCCAAATTAACGTAGTCTGGAACTTCCCAGATAGTTCCTACAGGACAGTGATATAGGAAGGACACGAATTTGAACTAACCTTTCTTAGATGGATCCAAGATAGTTATGCCTCATTCTTTAGGGACTATTCAGGGACATGATGAAACAGATGATTTGATATAGAATGACATTCCCACAGAGAATAAGAATTTTCATAGGTTGCTATATGCAGCCTCCTCTGTCTAGTCAAGAATGTCCTTAACTTCATACACATAATAGTCTTTGTTTTTTCTTAACTGTTTTATTGAGATATAATTCACATGCCATACAATTCGCCCATTGAGAGTATACATGTCAGTGGGTTTTGCTGTATTAAATTATTAATTTTTAAAATTAATAAAATATATGTAACATAAAACCTGCCAATTTAACCATTTTTAAGGGTACAATTTAGTGGCATTGATTACATTCACAGTATTATCCAACTATCACCACTATTTCCAAAACTTTTTCTTTGCCCCAACAGAAACTCTGTAACTATTAGCAATAACTCCTCGTACCCCGCCTCCCTGAGCCCCTGGCAACCTCTACTCTACTTTCTGTCTCTCTAAACTTGCCTATTCTAGATGCTTCATATAAGTGGAATCAGACAATATATATCTTTTTATGTCTGGATTATTTCAGTTAGCATCATGTTTTCAAGATTCATCTATGTTATACCACATATCAGACTTTGATTATATTCATTAGGGCTGAATAATATTCTACTATACACATAATATTCTTGAATGAAGGTGTAGATTCTGTCCATGGCTGTCAATCTTGTGAGCAAAATAATCAGTTTTGTGTCAAACATTTGATTTGACAAAATCAACTTGGAAAACCCGTTCAGTATATTTCTAGAATATACTTCCCAATCTGCAGTCACCTGTACTATGATTTGCTTAATGTTTTTCTTTAAATTCACCTTTTTTTTTTTTGCGGTATGTGGACCTCTCCCTGTTGTGGCCTCTCCTGTTGCGGAGTACAGGCTCTGGACGCGCAGGCTCAACGGCCATGGCTCACGGGCCCAGCTGCTCCACAGCATGTGGGATCTTCCCAGACCGGGGCACGAACCCATGTCCCCTGCATTGGCAGGCGAACTCTCAACTACTGCGCCACCAGGGAAGCCCAAATTCACTTTTTTTAAACCTTGAATACGTACTATATCTTGTCCGGAGCAACATTCCTGAAATCAATTGACATAAATACTGTATATTGCTCCTAATATCATTTACACATAATTGTATAGCTCTTAAACTCTCTCCTGTATCTCATCTTAGTATATGATATGTCACATCCCTAACCCCCAGACCTGGGGGGTGGGCTTTTATGTAAGTACTAGAATAAATGTGGAACCCCCCGTCCCGTGGAATCCGACATGAAGAGGAAAGGAGTTGTATAGACATAGCCTGGTGGGACAGCCCAGGGGCTGCACCAGGAGTTAATTAGAAGGTTCAGGTTCTGAGCCAAAACTACCTAATCAGCTGTGTGATCTTGCGCCTTTCTTCCTGCTCCTTCATTTTTAATTCCTGCTCCTTCATTTGTGGGTGCTCTGCTTCTTTCCTCTCTTACATTTAGGAATGACAGGGCTAGTGCATGCTTCTGTGCTTCTGTCCCATGAGGCTGTACCAGTGGGGTTTTCATTTCTTGTATTCCTTGTACTTCATTTCTTTGTATTTCCACCCTCTCCTCTCTTGCTTCCCCTCACCCCTGTGAGGTTAGATCAAACTCAATCTGATGTAACCCTTAATGATTTCACTTTTAAGGAGGACATTAGGAGAGCCTGCATCAAGGACATCGCTTACCTTCATTTAGAACCATGGGCATCTGCCCTGTGTCCATTTCTAGCAGCAATAAAATGGCAGTAAATCAGAAAAAAAATGCCATCCTCCTTAGAGCCTCGGGAATGAGCTGCGGAGCGTTCTGCTTGCAGGGATGTCAGCCTGCCAGTGAGTAAATCAGCTCTGTCCTTATGCCCCCAGTACATCAGGGAAACCTCTGACATTGTGGGATGGGCTTGATTAGTCAATCTCTCTCTCCCCACATCTGAGGTTGAGAGTGTATCTCTCCCTTGTTTTCTCCCAGCATGTTTAGTGAGCTTATTGGCCCCCTAGGTTTTACTGCCAACCACAGCTTAGCCCTTGTCAGGGAGATTATTATGTGAACCCTCTGTGCCTCCTGACTTCAGAAGGGCCCTGGATTTACATTTTTGCATTCCAAAGTCAGGAATATAAATGACTGATGGAACACTGGGCCACCGAATATTTATATATCTATTTTGAGATTTACATTTCTCCCTTTCTTATGATGGGGTTTGCTGCTCCCGGGGTCATAGTTGATGGGCCAGTAGCATCAGTGGTGACATAAAGCAGTCATCTGGGAGAGTGCTTCCTCGCCCAGGTGGCACACTGTGATGTGCTGCCGGTTATTATGCTAGCAGTTCAGCAGTCATCGAACCCCCCAATTCCTTGGCCCTCTCCCCATTTCCCTTTTATGATGTCCAATAAATTTTACATGCTCCAGTTTTCCTCATCCACCAACCTAATACTGTTTGAATTAAGTGTCTCTTCCGTAGCTTTCAACAATGGAAACTTTGCTTTCTCCAACCAAATTATTCATAAGGGCTGCTCACGGGTATGCTGGAAAGGGGGCAGGGCTCTGTGTAGACATGGACAGTGCAAATTTACTGGTCCATCCAGAAGATGAGGTTGCTTGGCTGTTGAACTTGTCGCTACATGATATACTGAGATGGAAGAGAACATATATAGACTCACACTGTTATCTTGGGTGAATAGATTGTATTAGATTAGGAATTTTTGTTTTAATTAATTAATTTTATGTTTGGCTGCGTTGGGTGTTTGTTGCTGCACACAGGCTTTCTCTAGTTGCGGCGAGCGGGGGCTACTGTTTGTTGTGGTGCGGGGGCTTCTTATTGCAGTGGCTTCTGTTGTTGCAGAACACGGGCTCTAGGTGCGCGGGCTTCAGGAGCTGTGGCATGTGGGCTCTAGAGCACAGGCTCAGTAGTTGTGGCACACGGGCTTGGTTGCTCCGCAGCATGTGAGATCTTCCCGGACCAGGGCTCGAACCCATGTCCCCTGTATTGGCAGGTGGATTCTTAACCACTGCGCCACCAGGGAAGTCCCAGATTAGGAATTTTTTAAAGTGATGCACACACTTGAGGGGGCTCAATCCCTGATACTTTTCATGGTATATGGAAGGAATTAACTGTAGCAATAACAGCAATGATAGCAACAATTCTCAAGCATTTGCTACTTAAGCACTGAATTATTCTAAGCCCTTTTTTTTCTTTTTTTTTCTTTTTTTTTTTTTCTAAGCCCTTTGCATACATTTAAAAGAATTCTAACAGAGGTCCTGTGTGATTGGTCCTTTCTGTACACCCATTTATAGAGGTGGAAACTGAGTTCCAGAGAGGTTAACTCAGTTGCTCAAGGTCACACAACCAGCGAGTGACAGGGCTGGGCCTAGGTGTCATATTATCTGGTGCATGTTCTGAACACTACCACCATGTGGGGTGGGCCAGAAGGAGCAGCCATGAGATGAATGTTAATTTCCCGTTCACTCAATCCATGACACATTATTTTTTCCTGTTAGCATTTATGGAGTATCTACTCCGTGCAGGGCCTGTTCTGGATGGTGGAGGCACAGCAGTGATGAAGGCAAATGGTTCCTGCTCTTGTGTGACTCTATCAATAGGTACAGTCAGGCAGGAAACATGTAAGCAAATAAGCCATGTCCTTTCTAACACTGGGTAGTGCCTCAAAGAAAACGCGTTGGAGTGATGTGATGGCAAGGGTCTAGATGGGGAGAGGGGCTACTTTAGCTGGGATGGTCACACAAGGCCTCTCTGAGGAGAGGACATGTGAGCTGAGGCCTCAAGCATAAAGATAAGCTTGGTGGGGATGGGGTTCAGGTAGAGGAAAGGCAGATGCAAACGCCCAAGGCAGAGACCAGTGTCTTGTATTGGAAAGCCAGGGGGAAGACCCATGTGGTTGAAGCATTAACAGCCAGGGAGAAAGGGTAGATTACAAAGTCAAGAGGTTGGCAGGACTCAGATCACACAGAGCAGGGCAGGCAGTTTGGATGCTGTGGTGTTTACAGTTTCTTTCAATCAATATTTTCCTGCCTGCAGCCTATTTTCTTTTGAATTTTATTTTATTTATTTTTTATACAGCAGGTTCTTAACATTAGTTATCTATTTTATACATATTAGTGTATATATGTCAATCCCAAAGCAGCCTATTTTCTTTTATGGCCTGTCTTCTGTTCCCTCTGCTGTGACTCGAACCTTACCTCATAATGGGCATTTTAATCCTCTCTGTGATGGCAACGCCATGCTTCTTGGTGGGCTCCTTGCTTTGTTCCAGCTCAGGGTAGCATTAAAAAAGAACAGAGGAAGTCTCCAGCAGAGTATGGCTCAGGAAAGAGGGCAGGTTTCAATCTAAAAGCTCTAATTAAATCAGTGCCGTCGCACATCCTGTCCACAAGGCTTGGGGCAGTTGCACACTCTTTACTGATGCCGTGGTCTACACTTAAGCGTTGTGTGACTTCACAGAAGCAATTACATTGGCCTGTTTAATTGGCCTGTTTAGTCAGTGGTAAGGCCATCACCAATAATAATTATTATTTTATTGATTTGGTAAGTGCAGTGGAAATAATCACAAAAATAGCTGTCTCTTTTCCCCTTGTCCTTAGCTACACACTAGGCTATCCATGCCGAATCAAGACTGACTTCTTGAACAGTCTCCATGCAGACCTACATGTAATCAAGCATTCCCGCCTTATAAAAATTTCCATGCTTTCCAGTTGAAACAGAGTTTTTAACTTTCTAATCCTTCCCTTGGTGGCAAAGAATGCTCCCAGTGTTAAGTGATTCAATATGCATTTTCTCTTTTAGCCTTATCGATCTTCTGTATTATTTTCCTGTAGGTCAGTCTGTGGTCTCATTTTGGCCAGAAATATAGGTTCAGTGGACATAAAATCAGCCTGGGACATCGCTTAGTTGCGGATGTGTACACAATCACATGGATATTGGAAAATCTAAAGGAACATCTAAGACAAGTCAGCAGAATTTTCAAAGCTACTTTTACCTCCAAACTATTATTACGTTTGCCTAATTAATTCCATGTGTGTGTGACCAAGGGAGAGCCACAGACTTAAAGTGTTCCTAAAATGGGAGTTCAGCCTTGGGGGACAGAAGAGCAAACGTTAATTCAGGAGGAAAGAAGGGACCCCTAACTTACACGTGGCCTCCCTTTGAAGTCATCCAGTAGTAAAGCTAAGATGCTTTGAGGCATCCCTTCCCACCATCCCAGCCTGAGGGAGCCATGAAGAATAGGTGGGGTGTATATATGTCAATGCTACTCTCTTACTTCAGCTTCCCCTTCCCCCCGTGTCCTCAAGTCCGTTCTCTATGTCAGCATGTTTATTCCTGCCCTGCCACTAGGATCATCAGTATACACTACCAAATGTAAAATGGATGGCTAGTGGAAAGCAGCTGCATAGCACAGGGAGATCAGCTCAATGTTTTGTGACCACCTAGAGGGGTGGGATAGGGAGGGTGGGAGGGAGGCTCAAGAGGGAGGGGATATGGGGATATATGTATACATATAGCTGATTCACTTTGTGATACAGCAGAAACTAACACACCATTGTAGAGCAATTATACTCCAATAAAGATATAAAAAAAATAAAAACAAGAATAGGCGGGATGGTTGGTTTTCCCTTATACTCTCCTCAGAGGCTAAAATATCATTATTCCTGCCTAATCTCACTCAAGATAAAAGTCTCAGGAGTCCTGAGTGACAATCAGAGACCCCTTGCGTTTTTGGCCAGGAAGGTTTGCCCAGGGGATGGGGATTACGATATATCCACTAACATTCACTCTCCTCCAGGGAAGATGAGCCTCTTAGTGCCAGGGTGGGACTTGTACAGCCATGGCTCCCACAGTTCTCATCCAAGGGATGCTTTGTTTCCAGATTTCTGTGGCTCTTCACAGAACCTGGAAACCAGGATCTGTGAGGAGAAACAACGTCCCAGGTTGTGTCAGTGGACGTTCGTGTATACACTACGATGAGAGGGTTCTGTTATCAAAAGGTTTGGGAAGTGCTTTACATTTTCCCTTTGGGACATTAATAATACATAAGAGCATATGAAAGACTTTGAGATTCTAGAGTATTTTCTCGGCATTTTGCAAACATACCCAGTCAAGGAATTCTTTGTCGTAGCAGATCTGTTGCTTGAGCACAGTTGGAAAATGCTGGTTTCAGCCTACTTACTCTTTCCTGTGAGCTTGCATATGCAACTATACGTGAGGTAAACATCTTCTCTCTTATGGCAGATTTCTTAGTGAAGGATTTGATGACAGTGTTACGTAGATTGTATGTAGGAGGTCTGTGCTCCCAAGTTTAAGTATCTCAATATGTATCCCCTCTAGACCAGAAGTTCCTAATCTGGCTTCATGGAAGGATTTAAGTCTTTTAGGCTAGAGTGTAGCATTAGATCCAAGAGCTATGCATCTTAGAGTTTCTTTCGTTGACTTTTATGTAAATATTTAAGATATTTATGCCTTGACAGTCCTCAGGTTTTAAACTTTTAAAACTGATACTTAACTGATATTTATAGTTATCAACATCACATTACATCCATTCGGGAATCATTATAATCATCAGATACAAACCATTTCATTCAAAGTTTATTTAAAGTGTACTGCCTTTATTATTTTTAAATAGAATGATATCTGACATCTAATCTGTCTGTTTTTTGTGTATTACTTTCATCCACTTTGCCATATCCCCATACAACTTATACTCTTAGGCACTTAATACATATGACAAAGCTCAGTTATAGCACTCTTCCAAGAAATTAAAATTTGGACATAAGGTCATGATGCCTAAATTCTTCTTAGAACTGTTCTCAAATGGGAGGTGGGGACTGGGGATGGCATGGAACTCCCTGTCCCGAAGCAGGGAGGTGGGGATGTGATTCCCTGTCCTGCAGTATCTTCCCCATTCAATATCCATGGATCAGGTGAATGAAAAAGATACTAAGTAATGGGGATAATTCAGGATGAAATTAGGCGATCCATGTAGAGCTCTTAGCAGAGTACCTGACATATAGGAAGCATCCAACAAGTACTTCTATTGTTGTAATTTTTATTATTTTATGGATTTATATAAATTGACTTTTTTCAGATAAAGCAAGATAGACATTTGTGAACATTTTAAGACATCTATCCCTATCATTTGATTTCCAGTTCTACCATCTTAATGGTATCTGAATCATTCATAGTGTACCATAAACTGTTTCGATATCTCAAGTTTCCATTGTTAAAATAAGTCATTATATGAGTCTTTTATGAAGATGCTAAAATAAAACATGCCAGGAAGAGAAATATAGTTTCACATATTTTTTCTCTTTAGTTACTTCTGTCTAAACTTACTGCATATTTAATAAATTGGAAGAATTAAAGAAATGAGTTGAGAAAATGCATTTCTAACATCAAAAGAGATCATTTGGCTATAATGGGCCTGGGGCACAATCTGTGTATAGTCATTTGAAAACCAATTGGGATATTTCTAAAGTGATGAGGTCTATAGGAGTATAACCATATCTCAGGAATAGGTAATGCACGGCCAGACGTTAGAGGTGGATGTTGTATGCATTTATGTGTGTCTACGTGTGTGTATCCCTTTGCAAAGTCAAGTAGAACACTTACTCCACTCCAAATGTGTTTGTTCTTTCTAGATGGTTACTTTGTTTAGTTAGGACATAGCATCACAGCACTCGTTTCAATTAAAACATTTTATTGTTGTGGAAGCTGCTTTGCTAGGTACAGATAGAAAGAGAAAATGATGGAACATTCCTCCTGCAAAAATAGGATAAACAAGTACTCCACTGGTAGGAAAAGAGGCTATACATATTTTGAGATTGGAGTGGTTATTATTTTTTAAACATATGTGTCAATTTTAGGACAATTGACTCTTTGCTTTGAAGGAGGAAGATCACAGCTTCTACCACTCTGTGTACTGCTCGATTTTCCTTAGTTATATTATTATCTTTATATTGTCAATGAGAATTGTATTATCTTCTATAACAATGATCTCCATATTTGTTTAGTATTGATTCTATACTTAAATGAACTCATAGTCATTAAGGGCTCATTACAAGTTCTTTTGACCACAGCTTTTTAATTCTTAAACTTTTATTCAAACCCTAATTGACTGGATTTTCTTCACAGGACGTTTTCTTTTTCATAAAGGGCTCACGAATCCTGGAATTACTTAATGCTTTGTGTCTGTTATGTCTGAATGACGTTTTAGTTGCATATAATATTTTTAGGATATACACTGGTTTTTTAAAAATAATTTTAAATGAAAAATAGCTCTTCATCATCTCCTGGCATTGAACGTGATTCTGGGAAAGTATGAAGTCAGCCTGACGTTCCTTCCTTGTATGTGATTTTGTTTTTTATGTGGGTGTCTGGAGAAGTTTTTTCCCTTGAATCTCAGTAGCTTCATTAAGATTATCTGATTATTGATCATTCTGTGTATCATTTTCTTGAAACTTGGTAAACCCTTTTGATCTGCATTTTTTTTCTTCATTTTGGTGACTTTTTTGTAGTATATATTTGAATATATATATATTCAAATTTTCTGTTCCATTTTTTGTAAGTATACAAATAGTATCATCTTTATCTTCTGATGTAATTACTTTGCCTTTTTTTCCCCGTGGATTCACTGTGAGATGTCAATCTTTTGCTCTGTCAGTAATTTGAGTTTTAGTGTGGCCCTTCTGTTCTTGCATCTTTCCAAGATTTTTAGCTCTGCAAAATACTGTTTTAGTCTTTATTTTGTTTCCTTAGTTCTTCTTTTTCAATCAATTCAATTGTTTTTTGTTTTTGTTTCATTTTATTGTTTTGGTTTAGTTTGAGATTGGCTGGGCTTCTTAAATCTGTTAAACTTTGTTTTCACTAAATTTGGTAAATTTTTGCACTTTATTTCTTCAAATACTTTTTCTGCAGGATGTTTTCTTCCTCTCATTATGTTACTCCAGTGACACATATGTTAGACCTTTTAATATCATCCTACAGGTACTTGAAACTCTGTTCATTTTTCTTTTTTGATTTTTTTTCTGCCTATTCTTCAGCTTGGGTAATTTATTTTCATCTATCTTCAAGTTCACTGGATCATTCCTCTGTTGTCTCCACTCTGCTACTAATATCATCCAGTGAATTTTTCATTTCATGTATTGTATTTTTCAGTTTTAAAATTTCCAAATTATTTATATTTTCTATTTCTCTCCTGAGAACGTCTCCTTTTCTATTAATTTCAAATGTGTTCAATTTTACCTCATAAAGCATGTTTATAACAGCTGCTTTAAAGTCCCTGTCTGATGATTCTAGCATCTAGGCCACATTGGGGTTGGTATCTATTGATTATCTTTTCCCTTGAGCACTGGTAACATTTTCCTACTTCTTTATATATTGAGTAATTTTTTAATTGCAGTCTGGCCATTTTGATTATTACATTTCTTTGGTATTGGGTTGTGTTATAATCCTAAGAAGAACGTTGATTTTTCTTTGTTTTGGCAGGGAATCAACCTCATTGCTTCGGACCAGAGATTCTGGCTTGCCTTCTGTGGGTTCCAATCTTAGTTCAGTTTTCAAAGTCTTTGCGGTCCTCCTTTGATCTGTCTTGTGCACGTGCCACTCGGCAGCTAATAGGAAACTTGGTGATAGTTTACAGTCTTAGTTCACTTTTCAGAGGCCTTGCTAAGCTGTTGTGGATATTCCCCCCATATGAGCTCAGTGGTGAACCACAACCTTGTGTGGTTTTGTATATGGAAGTAGAAAGATTCCTTTCTACGGCTTTCTCCACTAGGGAATTCCCCCCATACCCTCCAATCCTTAAGGGCCTCTTTTCTCACCTGTTCAGCTCAGAAATCTGGGATAAAAATAGAAAGCAGGATTTTAACTTCCTATATGGCTGCTCTGTCACACAGCTCTGTGACTGGGCCCTCCATTTGGGGAAAAGTCACAAGACAAAAGAGAAATCAACCTGGAAACTCACCTGCTGGTAGGTAGCTTTTCCACAATACACCTGCTTTTGTTTAGTTTTCAACATCCTCAGGTAGTTGTTCTTTGTATGTTGTGCAGTGTTTTTAGTTGTAATCAGTGGAAGAGATAGTGTGTAGTGGGCTCACCCCCTCATGTTGGAAGCAGAACTCTCATTCACTTGAACTGCATTTCATTGAGTCCCTTTTTTATTAAGGTCTTGTTTTTCTTATTAAGTTTGATAACATAAAGTATTATGATTCTTTTCCTCTTCCTTGAGATGTTGGATTCTTTGTTCTTTCCATGATGTGCTTCTGTCTGCCCTTTTCTGGTTTTGTTGCTGTTCTTGTCTAGCAGGTCTGCATGTTTCCCTCCAATAATGTTTGAGTGACTCTGAGACTACAGAGTGTGGCTGACTTCTTAATTATCTTTACATCTTATTTAAGACTAGTTTCTTTTACACTCAGAGTTCAGTTTGAGAAGCAGGAACATTTAACTCTCTGTATTTGCGGGCTTCACATCCACGAATTGAACCTACCATAGATAGAAACCTGCAGATACGGAGGACCAACTGTATTCATCATACTGTGCCATCTTATATAAGGGACTTGAGCATCCGCGGATTCTATTATCTGCCGGGGCTTCTGTAACCAATTCCATGCAGATACTAAGAGACAGCTGTATTCCGTGTTTCATTCATGTTTTGTAGCTTAAGAAAATGGTGTAGGAGAAGGAGAATAGCTGCACTTAAGAGGGATGTGATCTTTATTAGAATAGCCAGACTCAGTTCACTCAAATGGCATTCTGTTAAATGTCCTTCATCAGAGGTTACTTTTGGACTTAGGATCACTTCTCCAGTTCCATGTGAAGTCCAGGGATCTTCATACCCTTTAGAGTCTACCCACTTAATTAGGCTTCTGTGTTTTACCTGTTTTTCCCAGTAGTTACTTAATTCATTACTCAGAAGAAAGAGAAGATAAGAATGCCAATGTAAAATTCGCTTCACTTTAGATTTGAGGGTGTTCATGAGAATCCTTAGGATTTGTAGACTCCCCTGTGTAATTAGAGGAGATGAGCTCTGGTCAGCCCCAGAATCTTCTGTCTTTTTCACTGAATTCCAGTTTCTAAATTTTATTGCGTTAGGTCATGTGCCTTGCCTTGTTTGGTTTCTTCTTCTTCTTCTTTTTTTTTTTTTTTGCTGGTTTTTACTATTTTGTTTTTATTTTATTACATATAAGTGGAAGGCATTCTATCATACAATTTTGTTTCAGAAATTAATAAAAATTAATATACTTAGGCTTATTTGTACATTACATCTGTGTAATCTCACTTTTTTCTTCCCAACTCTCTTAATCTTAAGGATTTTTCAAGGCACAACTCAAATTCTCCATCTTCTGTGATGCAGTTCTTGAGTGTGACACCTGGCAATTATTCCTACCTGTCTGAAATCTGACAGCAATTACTGTACCTCTTGTTACCTCTCACTGTGTGTTGAAGTAGTTGTGATCTTTTACTACGTATGTGCTTTCTGCCGTCATCTAACCCAAAGGTTCTTTGGATGTAGAGACTGGTGTATTAATTTGTTTCCTGAGGATAGTAGCTGAGGTGTGTACTTAATTGATCAACATTTCCTGTGCTTATCTGCTGTCTTGTGGATTACTCAACTCAAAATAGATATCTTGGGCTTCCCTGGTGGCGCAGTGGTTGAGAAGTCCGCCTGCCGATGCAGGGGATATGGGTTCGTGCCCCGGTCCGCGAAGATCCCACATGCCGCAGAGCACCTGGGCCCATGAGCCATGGCCACTGAGCCTGCGTGTCCGGAGCCTGTGCTCCGCAACGGGAGAGGCCACACAGTGAGAGGCCTGCGTACCGCAAAAAAAAAAAAAAAAAAGATATGTTTTCTCAAAACTGTGGAAATACGCTCCTGCAAGTGAAGATTCCCTCTGCAGGTTTGGCCATTACTGAATCTTCTACAGGAAATTCTTTAAAAACGTAATGACATAATGACTGTGAAAGTGTTTTATAAAGTACCAAGTACTGTATACACATGTAAGACCATGATATGATCATGACTTATGTCACCTCTGCCACTAATGGTCATCAGGTCAACTGGGGAACCAGCTTTATTCACTGCTGCCTTGTTCCACTGTCTCATCCTGACCTTGATACTCTGGCAGCGGTGACCCTCAACGAGATAATCTGACGGTCAGCAGTGACTCACCATAGACTATTACCTGCCTTTGTTAGTAGCACTCAGACAGCATATAGGCAATTCCCCAAGTTTCCTGTCCATTGTCTCTGTGATAAAACATTGTCTTTTACAGTAATTCTGAATCTCATTCCCCAAAAGGTTTACTGTGGAACCTCCCTTGGCCTGTGTCCTCCTCCTGAAAGCCCGTACTGTGTGTTCTAAGTTTGTACTCAGAAGCTAATTGAACTTCCTTGGAATATTCTTTTATTTTGCCTGAAATCATTAAACAGTGACTTCGTGCTATGGTTATTTATGCTCTCAGAAACCATTGCTGAGTAGAGAAAAGTAAGTATGGCGGAGCTCGATGGGTTTGAACAGGTTCGGATTTTTTATTTTGGATGTGCTTCTCATATGTATTTATCCTGTTTCCTTGTTTTAATTTTAAGGTCCTTGAGGATACGAATAATGATTAAATCTGTTGTGAAAAATGGAGGATGAAAGAGGGCATGAGCAATACCTATAATATTGTAAGTGGGAGAAATAGAGTGATAAGGAATTGCTGACCAAATACAGTAACACTAAACTGCAAAAGCATGAATCTGGAGTTTGACCAATTATAGCTGAGTGACCTTGGATAAGTTAGTTAACCTTTCTAGGTCACACCTGCAATTTGGAGAAAATAAGAATATTTGCCTCCTATAGGGCTGTTGATAATGAATGTAAAGTGTTTATAGCAGTGCCTGGAACATAATATAGGCAAATAAAAATTGTTATATGCTATCATCATCCTCATTCTATTGTTAATTCTTCCTTGCAGCTTTAGCAAAGTAGCCACAGGACAACTAAAAGGATGATATATAGCTTGAAGTAGGAATATGGGGTTTACTCTGCCAAAAGTTGATACAGGCTGAGGATTAAGAAAATAACAAGTACTTCTTATGGGCATTGTTTTAAAATGTTACATGTATTATCTGATTTAATACTTATAGCAACACTAGTTTAACCCCTTTTATAGACAAGGAAACTGAGGCACTGAGTGAGCGGTTAAGTAACTAGACTAAGGTCACATAATTAGTAAACGGTTGAGCCAAGATTTGAAATCTGGCCAGTGGTGCATTTAATCTATATTCGGAGTTGTGTGGTAGTGGGGGGATATTTTCATGCATGGGGGATCATGAGTAGATTATTGGTAAAATTTTGATGTCTGGGCAATGTCCTTACAGTGAAGATCATTGTCAAGGGGAGAATTTTGAAGTGTGTTCTCTTATCAGAGAGAAAATCTTGGAGACATACGGAGCCAAGGCCTGACCCAGGGATGGGGAGCTTGTAATTTGATTCAAGGCATGTGGAATTAACTAGGAAAAAAATGAAAGGTGATTGTGGAGTGTGTTGGATGATGGATCTGGGTGTGATGGAACAAATGATGGGCAGCTATTTAAGATAGCTGGGTACCATCCCCCTTTTGCCACTATCTAGTTTGGTGACTGTGGGCAAGCTATTTCAGCTTGCAGGGTGCAGACGCTTGGTTTCCACAGTGGAAGAATGAAGAATCATAACGGGATTTCCTCTACATATGCTTCAGATTTTGAAACTCTCAAATCTTTTTGCATCGTCCACTCTGACACTGGAAATTATCCATACCATACATTTAACATTTATTCTCTATCTCATTTTATATTTTGTACAGTGGTCATTCATTCATACTGTTTGTTCAGGATATGCTACAGGCTCACTGTGTGACTTGTTTCCTTAATTAAAATTGGTCTGGGGGAGACTGTATTCTGCCTCCCGGAATCCTTAGACTTCTAGCACAGTGCCCTGAACAGAGCGGGCACACAGTCAGTGTCGTTTATATGGATGATAGTAGTATAGTAATGTTTAGAATTCCACATGAAATAGTGCAGCAAGTATGTGCAAAGCTCCATAAAATCAGCGCTCAGTAACTTTCTAGAGAATCTTCTTAAAAAAAAAAAAGTATGGGCTTTGTGCTGAGAAAACTATGTGAGTGAGATCATCTCTGCCTTCAGGAAAGCTTACTGACAAGGGTGCAAGTAACCATCATAGAACTGAAGCTCCTAGGGCTGAGAAAACACAACTGAGTCCAGCTCTCCCCACACACAGTGGATCCCCATTATGACATCCCCACCAAGTGGTGGTTTGGCATCTTCTTGAACACTTTCAGTGACTGTGAACTCACTACAGCTCATTCTATCCAGGGTGGAATGATAGGCTCTCAAGCTTTGTGTAGGAGGAAATGTCTTGATGAAGAGCAAAGGTCTTTTCTAGGCTGAAGAAAAGCCATGGTAATGGTCTTAGAGATGTGAATTTGGTATGTTGGAGCAATTTGGGAAAGGACCTCAAAGATCCTTTGTAGGAGCAAAGTTATCGAAGTACCAAAGTAAAGGGCATGTTGTAGGAACACCAGATGGTCTAGCTTGACCATTTATCAACAACAGATTTGGGGTAGAGCAGGGAAATTCTTAGGTAGGACTGGAGCTTTTAATTGGAAGGACCTTGACTGTCCTCTACATTTGGGCTGCATAATGGCCCCAATGGAAGTCATAATCCTATGTTCAGTGAGTGGTTGGTTGGGTAAAATCACTGTTAGCAGCCACATCTCATGTGTCCCCCAAATTCATATCCTTTATTCTCCCCTGGAGAACTACCCGCACCCATGGTTTTTCTTCAGTTTAGAGAAAAGGTTAGAGCAGGAATGTTGAAGGGCCCTCTGCTGGCCTTATTTCCATGTAGATCTGTTTTAAATTCATCGTAACCCTACAAGGAGGCTGTGTCAGTCTGTCCCACCTGACAGAGCCTTAAATCTTCCCAATGCTGTTTTTACTATTGTTTTTACTAAAGAAAGCAAGCATCCTGATTTTGGGGGTGTGGAAGTTGGGGGACAGTGATAGGTCTTTGCCCTTATTGTCTTCTCCCATGATAATGAACCCATCACCAGCACAGGAATTTAATGCCATGATTTTTCCAAGAGCCATCCAGTCCCATTGCAGCCCTGCCTGAAAATATAAATACACTTCCTAGGGACAGATTTGCATTTTTTGGTGAAAGAAATTCATATATATGGCAAAGATGCCTCTGTAATTATAGAAAATTTATTTCTGTCCCCAGATGTCAGCAATCAAATTCGACATAAATATATTTTGTGTAAATCTGTCGGCAGCTGGTCTCCATTCAGGTTTCTGGAGATATTAGCCTGTCTTTGAGTTTATGACAAAGTTAAAAATTATTCATTAAACTGACCTGCAGTATATTCAGTAACTGGAAAATTGCCTTGCAGTTCTATTTGGTTTGTAGATGTGATCACAAGTAAATTTTTAACTTAATTAATTGGCCGTTTCTGTTGACAAGAAATTTATGTGGTAATAATTTGCTCGAAATAGATGCCGACTGTAGGAAATGAGATATCCATCATAGGCTTGTGTTCCACCAGCTGCACAGTGGCTATTATGAAAGTATTTCAGCCTGCGCCGACCCCAGTGTTTGTGCAGTCAAGATTATATATACCCACGATCCATAGCCTGCCAGAGAGGCGCTGGTGGAGGTCTATGATAACAAAGACTTTGTGATTTATGGCTTGCTGTGAAAGCAGAGCTTGATGAGATTAAACAATTTCATAGCACAAGTGTTTCTCAAGACCTGATTTGTAGTTGCAAGCTGATGGTAAATCACATTTATATATCTGCAAGCGTGCTCAGCAGAGGACTGCAATTACAGTTTAAGACAGCTACTTTTTATTTAATTTTTATCCTGGTTTTGTCTCTTTTATATCCCCTTCGTCTGCAAACCATTCACCTTCACAAGTCCTTTCTTGGTTAGAAGGCCAAAGATTGGAGTCAATGATGTTCTTCTCGTCTTTGCGCCAGCTTGGGAGAGAGACCAGGAGGACTGCAGAGCAGCACAGACTGGTTCAAACTGGCTTTGACTGGTGTGTGCTCTTTGTTCAATCCTTTGTCCAGAGATAGGTCTGTTTCCTGTTTTCCCTCCGCGTGCAGCTGATACTTGAACTTCTTAGTGCACAGCTTGAGTAAGAGGGGACTTCATCATCCTGGGATGTAGGTTGACTCTGAGTACATGATGTGCACGGGGGATGAGAATTAAACTGATTTAAGAAGCTCCACTTCAAGGTGGCAGGATACCTCCGGGGTGTACAGCTGGTCCCCTTGAACGTGCAGTGCAGAATTGTGTCTCCCCTGCAAACCTGTGAGGAATAAACTAATCAGTTTATTTAACCAGTTTATTGGTTATGTGCTGTGGACACATCTCTGCTCTAAGTACTAGTATAGCAGTCTCTGCCCTCAAGCAGTTTATAATCTACACGTGGTACTTACCAAAAGAAGCACAAACTAGAAGTGGCAAGACTTCACATGATAACCTGGAATGGGTGGTACACACACTGCTGGCGGGCAGAGGGGAGAGGAGAGAGTGGACTCGCAGCTGGGAAGGTAGAGAAGGGGAGTAAAATACGTGCCCAAAGGATAAGTGGGATTTCAAGTAGGAGCATTCTGGGAATTTCAGTGATCTAATCTGCACTAATGGAAGTCTCCAAAATACCCAGCCACGGGTTCAAGTACAGGCTGAGTGGCTAGCGATGTAATAATTCTAATAACAACGTAACGTAGAACTTTTGATGAATGCTTACTATATGCCACAGTAAGTGCTTTGTATGCATCATCTTGTTAATCCTCATCATAAACTTAGAAAGTGAGGGCTCTTGTGTTCCCCATTTTGACATTGAGGAAACTGAGGTTTAGAGAGGTTAAGTAACCTGACCATGTTCATCTAGATGTTGAGTTGAGCTGGTTCTGAAACCTTGGTGTATGTATTTCATCCCACAGTCTATATTCTTAACTACTGTGTTTCACTGGTTTTAGATAAGGAACATGAATATTATTAAGGAAATGATACCACTGAGCAGTTATCATATGCTCAAGATAATTCTTTTTTCCTCCAAAATTTAGGATACAGGTATCCCCCACTTTTTGAAAATTCACTTTATGTCATTTTGTTTTTAAAACACCTGCATTAGTACCTGTTTCCGCTAACTGAAAGAAATCCAAAAAGGATTTTTGCTTTCAGGGGAAATGGCGAAAGCACAAATAATGTTCATTCTTGGCTTTGCGGTCGGCAGTTGCAGAGGCAGTGCACACCCTGAGCAGAAAATGGCCCTGCCAAGCTCCTTCCCCGGGAACTACACTCAGCATCTCAGCATCATGCCACCAGAGCTTTGAACTGTGTCTGTGAGCATCTCTGCTTCATCTCCATTTATTCTGTGCATCCTTTAGCAAAATGTGCCCTAAGGGAATTACTTTTTTGCTTTACACCATTTTGGTTTATGAAAGGTTTCATAGGAACGCTCTACTTACGGATAGTGGGGGAAACCTGTATTGTATTTGGTCTTTGTGGTGGGCTGAGTCACGCCCATGCAAGTATGTGCACATTCTAATCCCCAGAGCCTGTGATTGTTACTTTATGTGGCAAAGCGACTTTGCAGATGTGATTAAATTATGGATCCTGTGATGGGGATATTAAGTTGGATGATCTCGGTGGGTCTGATGTAAACACAATGGTCCTTATAAGACGGAGCAAGTGGTGTCAGTCAGAGGAGGAAGTGGTGTGGTAAAGGCAGCAGAGATTAGAGTGATGTGCTTTGAATATGGAGGAAGGGGATATAGGACAAGGAACACAGCACTTAGACAGGAAGCCATGAGAAGCTTAAAAAGGCAAGAACATGGCTTCTCCCCTCAGAGGTACCAGGGGAGGAACCAGCCTTGCTGACACCTCACTTTCACCCCTATAGGATTCATTTCAGATTTGGTGACTTCTAGAACTTTAAGGCAACAGACTCGTGTTGTTTAAGTGACTAAGTTTGTGGTAACTTGTTACAGTAGCAACAGGAAACTAATACAGTCTTGGACAAATTCCAACCAGCTCTACAGAGAGTTTAACCCTGACTTTAATGAAATACTGTTTTATTTTCTGTTAACTTGTTTAAGGTAGGGGTACTTTTTGATTTCTCTATTCTTCCCCTTCTTCTCTTTTTGTAGCCAGAAGGACAGTGATTATTCGTTTCATTCATCCCTGAATTTCCAGTGCTTAGCGTGTACCAGGCATATAGTAGGTGCTCATAAATATTTACTAAATTAGTAAATGAGATTACCTCATCTATGTCCAGGATATAGGTATTCAGTCTGTCTAGAATCTAGTTTTCTGTACAGCCTAACCTGCTGAAGGTGTAACTTGTCTTTATGAAGTCACAAAGGGAATAATGAGGGACCTTGTTTATGGTTGTCTGCAAATTTGGAATATATCAGTGTAGTGAGGGGAGCAGTAAGATGCCTAGAAAAGCCAGGACTGGCTTAAGAATCTCTAGTAAGTCAATATGAGTGGTTAATTGGGCCAAAAATTTTTTAAAAATAGGTGAACCTTTATCTTGATAACAGAAAAGTAAGAGAGCTTAATGAAAAGCATATGGACTCTGCTTCTATCCCTGTGTTGGCTTTTGTCTTTTACTTGATAGTTAGGTTAGGTAGTGGTTTCTATTTGTTTATTATTCCCGGTTTTATGCCCCTGAGGGTCTTTTAGCTGGAGACTTATGGGCATGGTCCTGCCCACTGAGTACAGATGTTAAACTCACCAATGAAGCTCTTTATGAGGGGGTGAGCCAGTTCAGTGTCTCTGGCCTGGATTCCAGAGACCTGGTTTAAAAATCTTGGGAAAGCTGAGAGCTTCGTTTGTCACTCTAGGGTACTAGTGTATTAGCCTCCCAATAAAGGTTAATTGAGGTGGATGGACCTAGAGTCTGTCATACAGAGTGAAGTAAGTCAGAAAGAGAAAAACAAATACCGTATGCTAACACATATATATGGAATCTAAAAAAAAAATGGTCATGAAGAACCTAGGGGCAAGACAGGAATAAAGACGCAGACCTACTAGAGAATGGACTTGAGGACACGGGGAGGGGGAAGGGTAAGCTGGGACAAAGTGAGAGAGTGGTATGGACATATATACACTACCAAATGTAAAATAGATAGCTAGTGGGAAGCAGCTGCATAGCACAGGGAGATCAGCTCGGTGCTTTGTGACCACCTAGAGGGGTTGGATAGGGAGGGTGGGAGGGAGACGCAAGAGGGAAGAGATATGGGGACATATGTATATGTATAATTGATTCACTTTGTTACATAGGAGAAACTAACACACCATTGTAAAGCAATTATACTCCAATAAAGATGTTTAAGAAGGAAAACACATGTTTCACACGATACTAACCCATGTACTTTTATGTAGCCCCTTTTATCTCTGCCTATTTAGTCCTCCCATCTTTAAATACATAGCTCAAAATCAACATTCTTCTTTAAAAGGCAAATACTGTATGACCCCACTTCTCTGAGCGATCTAAAATAGTCAAATTCACAGAAACAGAAAGTACAATGGTGGTTACCAGAGGCCTGGAGGAGGGGAAAAGGGGAAGCTGTCCTTTAGTAGGTACAGGGTTTCTGTTTGGCAAGACAAAACAGTCCTAGAGAGCTGTTCACAATAATGTGAATATGCTTAATGCTACTGACTGTACACTTAAAAATAGTTAAGATGGTAAATTTTATGCTTTTTTTACCACAATTAAAAAATAAATTAACACAACATTGTAAATCAACTCTACTCCAATAAAATTTAAACAAATAAATAATTAAATAAAAACTAAAAAAAAAAAGTTTACTGAATTTAATTTTCTGTTTTAAGTATTATGCATTTTAAAGTTCTCCCCAGTGCTAGAGTCCCTCTTGAAAAGGCAGTAAATTCATATTATTAAACTACCAAATGTAATTCAATTCAAATAAGCATATTTAGCGATCTTTATTCTGGATATGTGGGACTGACCTTGTGTTAAGAGTAAATCATTTCATCCCAGACAAAGTCTGTTTGGAGTTAATTGGGGAAGCAGCGTAGCTGTGCAGTAGGTCACTTGAAGCTTTTTATTCTCTTTCTGGTCCTCATTCAAAGAGTCACCATGGCATACATTTTCTCATGCTAGTTCTTCCATCTTTTTATAGATTTCAGTATTTGATACAGTCTGGAAGGTGAAAAAGACAATGAACATCTTCCCACTGGAGATTATCAGATTCCCTGCTTCATCATATTATTTTAGAATGGCTAATTTGTTAGCTCCAGCACTAAAAAGGCAGTGTGGGAAAGGAGAGAGCACATCGGTCTGGGGAATCAGATGATCTGGGCTCTAACCCCTGCCTGTCCATTAACCAGCCCACTGACCTTGGGCATTTCTTGTCTTTGAGCCTCAAGTTTTTCCACATTTTTTAAATGTGAGGGTTGAAAGAGAACAGTAGTTTTCAGACCACATTCTAAGAGGTAAAAATATGTTGAGTTTCTTGGCAGCTCTGCTGAGAGACCAGAATGAGAGTGGTTTGAGCAGCAGTTAAGGGTGAGACCAGCCAAGGGCCTCAGGCCCTCATCCTTCCCTTTTGTCCAAAGTGAGTAGTTTGCTTCAGCAGCAGTGACCCCCAGCACACAGGTGGACTTGACTTTCTTCATTCATGTACTTTTAGCTTTATCTCCTTAATCTCTATCCAAGGACTAGATCACATTTTGTCTTTCCAGGAACTCTCGCTCAGCCATTCTAGTTTCCACAAAGATATTTTTCTGAATTCCTTGAGAACCTAGTTGGGATCAAAAATGTTCCCACTATACAACACAGTGTATTGTACCATGCATTATAGATTCAGTTGTCTTAATCTAACTCAACACTAAGCTCTCTTGAGGACAGAGATCCTGCAGTTCTTTGGTATCTTCTGAAGCGGTAGATGTGTAACAAAAATAACAGAAGTATTTATTATAATTAAATAATAACTGTGCCAGCCTACCCCTGATAGGAAAGGCAATGCATTCTCAGTAAGCAGAAATAAAGTGTGTTTTGTTTTGGTCCAGTTTTAGTGTTGTGTTCATAAACATTCTCTGGTGACACCATTGTTAGTTCATTTCCAAGGGAGGAGAAATCCTTGCTAAAAATTGACACTCTGCTCTCTGAGCCTTGTAAAAAGACCATCACATAAACAAATCTCTTCTGGAGGAAGCCCAACCACAGTCAATCTTGCCAGATCTCATATGAACTTTGATTCCATTTGAATCTCCTTGCTGTGGTGGAATAAATGGTTTGGGATTAGTTTGGCATTAGAAAGGGGAGAAACACCCAGAAAACAAGCCTTGAATCAGGACTGGTTCAGAGACCTCAGCCTCTTGGTTTAATTTCCAGTTCATTCATTAGGGGAGACTTCTTCATGAACTCTTAAAAATCTGTGACCAGATTTGCAACTCTCCCTCCCCATACTGTAACTACAACATAAGAAGATACTCTGGCTCATACTAGGGAATATCGGGGTTGAGGTAAAGGTATGTTGTGTAGTAGATATTCTTGGAAAATCCTTTGAAATGTATAAAGCCAGATTCAATCAGGAAAGACAATATCTTCCAGCCTCTATGAAAATCAAATGAAGCCATGTTCTCTGCCCATGAGGCTCTCTTTCAAGAATAAGTTTCCTCCAGCAAAGAGGCAGTTACTGACACAAACAAATATAAATGATACTTAATAAGATGGACATTCAGTAAGAGTGTGTTCAATAAGTGAATAACTTACTTATGATTTGCCCAAGCTAAGGGAAAGAGGGTGCTATGGTGGGAAGATGGAGGTGGGATGTTGGACTCACATAAACTTAAAGACCTTCACAGGATCTTTCTTTAAAAACGGTAGAACTTGGCCTCTGTAGCGCTGAAGAGGATGTTTCTGCAGCTTTCCTTAACAGAGGATATTTTGGAGAAAAGAAAAGTTGGGACGCAGACTTGACTAAATTGTTTTCCATTCCCCAACTTCTAATACGTACAGACAGAAAAATAGACAGTCTCTTTCTGACGGCCTAAGTCATACCTGCCAAATCATCAGAGCGGCAGACTCGGCCTCGGAGAATGTGAGGTCGCCTTCTTTCATGATTGTTTCCAAAGTATTTTTTTTCTTTTTTCAAGACCTCCTTCTTACTGTTTATAATGCAGAAAAGATTTAAAGGGCTCCACAGAAACAGAGCATTTACCTTATTCTACATGGTGTTACAAGGAAGGAGATTTCAGGTCGTATAAGAATCATTTTCTAGTAGAGTACAGTGTGTTATCTCCCTGTTACAGAGTATATTTGGACAGATATGGTCTGGCGTTTTTAGAAAGTGTTGGACCTGGTGTCTTGCAATTCTTTCAATCTACTGAAAATCTGGTGTTTATTTCTCCGAAGTGTTTCATGACTGACCAAGTAGATGAATAATTGCCCCTTTGAATTGATCTTTAATTACTCTCTTTAACACTGATCCTTTTGGGGCATCTGATGGGACCACATTATTGATCTCATATCCTCAGTTTTGAGAAAGGTTGTTCCCCCAAACCAGGATAATCTAGGAAGGAACATGGGAAATTACATTGACTGGTTCTGAGAGAAGAATTTTGGAGGGGAATATTTACATCAGGTTCTCTGATGCCTGTACCACTTTCACTTCTCTGGTCCTAATAAAATTTTTTAAAATTCTTAGGACAAATTAAATCGTATCCATTATTGACTGTATTTATTGTTAACTGCATGTATTGTTGACTGTATGGATGGATGTATCTATTGTTAACTGTTAACTCCTAACTGTATGTTAACGCATCCCTCTCCCTGCCCACTTCGGCAGAATGACTTGCCACTGTATGTGGCAGAATCACACACATACCTGTAGAGTGTCCTAAATACCCACAAACTTGCTAATTACTTGTTATAATCTCCTTAATGGGCCTAATCCTTCATGTGAGTCAGCTGGTATAGATTTAAGTTAGGTACGTTAACCCTAGAACACATTTCCCCAAATACTTAAATCTGAAAAGGAATTTGCTTTCTTGGTAAGACTTGGTTGAAAAGCATGGATTTGCGAGCAAGACTGAACTATTTATATCATTGATTCTTACGACCATCTTATAAGTGATTGTAAAATTTAGGTTCCTCTTCTGTCTGCATGAAATGGTCATCTGGGACTCTGTCCTGTATTCTGGTATTGGTGGTTAGAGGGACTGTTGCTTTTTCAAGGAAGCTGCCACACTTCTTGTAAGGGGGTGCTACACCTTCAAGTTGGAGACATGCTTTGCACATTCAGTACGTGGTGAAAAAGTATGAGAGAGGAGTTGACATTGAGAGGTGGTTGTGGGTGTGTGTGACATGAAAAAAGAGGCATGAGCTACTTTTCTACTTTTAGACATAAATTAATATTGGACTCTAATTAAAACCTTTCAGTTAGCTCAAAGAAGAGTGGGTACCATGACATTTTAGAAGATGGTTTCAAAATTATGGATTTGGGGGTTCTTTTCTTTTATACTTTAGGCTGGTCCTCTAAAAATGAAGCAAGGATTTATTTTTTCCTCGAGGAGAAGCAAATGAGTGTTATTGCAAAATGAATCTAAAGTCTTTCTCTGCCTCAGGAGGGATGCAACATTCACAATTTCCAGTTAGGTGTCTGCTTTCTCCACTGTCCTCCCTCCAGGTCTTTTGCTGTTGGGTCCCCCCAAAACTAACATATACACTTCATCTTTAACTTCAGACAATCAGAGTCACAGTCAACTGGGATATTGTGATGAACAATGTACATTTTATACACGTGGTGTCATAATAATTTAAAATGTCATCTTAATCTATTTATGATCTTTTAATGACTGAAGTGTTTTACAGTTTGGGGGATATTTTATAACTGAAGTTTTAATGGCTGACTCACTAACACCTGGCTGTCTGGAATGCTTTTCTTTCTCCCAGTTAGGCATTTAAGTGTGTTTCTGGAAGGCCCAAGGGGTGGGATGTGACATGCAAGCTCCTAAAAGGAGGAAAATTAGTTCTTGATACCTTAATGATCAGTCAGGTAAAGGTTTGCATACTTAGATTAATGCTCTTAAGTGAAATAGCTTGATTCAGACGCTTGGTAGGTATTTATTTTTCCTTTAAACATCCTTCTATATGAGATTACAGAGGGAAATACTGCCCATCCCTTTAAAAAAAAATCTTAGATTTTGCACAAGTAAGAGTTTTTCATGTTCTAACTCTCTCTGTCATTGACTTTTCTATCCTTCATTGGTTTCCAAGACAATCAAGTAACTTCTTTATTGAGAGTTTACTATGTATTCTTTCTTTTACTGGGCTAAGATACATATACAAATGCATACCTGTTGACATACAGGTTCTTGTCCCTGGATGAGCATACAGTTGCTTAAAGAAGACCAGAAGTATATGCGTGAGAATGTCAGTGAACCGTACAAGCCATTGTGTAATTAAGCCCATAGCAGGCCCCTGGTGGATGTTTACTAATGACGATAGTGGCACTAAATTATCTGGCACAGGCCAGGAGAGGTCAATACAAGGTTGCCCAGCAGCTTGCATTAAGCAGTCACGGAGATAAGGCTACATTTTAGTTCTTCCTATTTGTGCAACACATATACAGCCTTCAAGTGCCCTGCCCCATGTAATTTCCATAGTAATCATGGAAGGAATTAACGCTTATATTTATATCCACCGTTTTTCTGAAGAAAAAACGAAGGCTCAGAGCCATAAAATGACTTGCCAGCCAAGCTCACATAGCTGGGGAGGTGGGAGTGCACATTCTGGAACCCAGTCTTCAGGATCCTGTCTGCTTTTTTCCCCATATTGCTTCCAGGTTCAGGGTTCCTAGCCGAGTAGCTCAGGGTCAAATTGTTGCCTATTTATAATAGATAATTTGCCTGAAATGTCGCTGGATGTGCAGTATCTCTGCTCATGTTATAGCTGGGGATATAATGGCCAATCTGTGTACATTTGTTTCCAATGAAGATTGACTAGATGGATGAAATAATGATAGGCTTCACTTTCATTTTTATCAACTAATGGCATTCCTGGTGACAAGTCCCCATGATATTCTTCTGTGACTCCTGCTTTCTAGGTAGATTGGACTGATGTTCCTCACACAGTCCTGCTTTGACTGACATCAGAAAGCCCTTTGTGACAATTGCCTTGTGGGTTCACCATTGGACACTTAATATAGAGAAGTTCCATACCCTGTCCCCACGGGGCGTTAAGGTGGCACAGACATTACGAAACGTGGTTGTTTCACCTCTTTGAATGAAAGTCCATCGAAAACATTGGAAACCAGAGAATTGGGACTGCTGTGCTTGCAAATTTGCAGAAAGGGAAAACAGACTGTGTTTTTATCACTGTGTATCTTTAGGCAAATATGTTCATCTGTCTCCCTAGCTCTGTGTCTATAAAATGAGAGCATAATGCTTGCCGTCTGTTTTTTTGTGGGATTGGTGAGACGACCAAAAAAGGTAATTTTGCTGAAACATTTAGAAAAGGATTATACAAAGGGGGTCTCCTGTTTGTATTGATGTCATTTCAGACTTTACTCCTAAATATCTTCTCAGTGGTACCATATAGGTGATTATAGGTGATTTGGCCTATGTTGGTGGCATTATAATTTAGCTTTTACAAGATTCTTTGAGTTTCAACAAGCATGTGGTTTGGCTCTTCAAGTTCAGGCTCTAGGGAGATAGTTATTAGGAGTTAGGGGTCTTTATAATTAGTCAAATTAATGAGCCGATGGCCGCATGTGGCAGGGTCACCTATGATTTCTGCAGACATTGTAGATTTCGCATGTTACCTTATCGCTTAGATACATGATTCCAGCTGGCATGTGAAAAGTGGTCAAGTGACCATCTACCCCTCAGATTTGTCTCTGAGAAGTAACTTGTCACTCACTCATGTCACTCGCTCATAATTAGATAGTTCACATTCACGTTCTCTGTTATTGGGCATGGTAGCCATCCTTCAGCCAGACTGCTACATTTGGGGGTTGTTTTGGTTTTTGTTCTAAATAAAGATTCTTTACGCTTCTACAGTAAATACACCTTAGTCTAGGAGAGTTGACAAGCATGGGTGGGTGTTCTGCTGTCAGTTGTTCAGATGTTTGCTCATCAATCCATGTAGCAATCTTTTGGGGGGAGAAACTTACTCTAAACCCAGTATCAAGTTCTTGGGCCAAAGACCCAGGTGAACTCTGTTTCTTTTGTGTTCATCTTTCCAAGAGCTATAGGTTAACTTGGATAATCCTCAGTTTCTCTTTTTAAATTTCTTGATGAAACTGAGAGAGCTCATACTGGAAATTCTTCGGTTTGTTAATTGCTCCAGACCTAATACACATAGCTCTTAGGAAAAAAAGAAAGTAGCATTGCTCATCTAAGTGTTTACCTTGATACTAGTGAAGTCACCTCTTGGTATCTGTCTTTACCCTTCCCAAAGAACTTATAAAATGTTTTATCTGCTTGCCTAAGCCTTAGGCTTTATCCGTATATTTTAGCCTCAGACTTTAATTTGTCCCTGTCCCTGACCCGGTGAACATTCTTATCAATAACTTGTGAGGAGCTAGAAAGAGGCCTTGCTTGTTAACTTTCAAAATACAAAGTTAGGGAGGTCAGGACATACCAGAGGTTTTAGATCATAGTTCTAAGTGGTCTCAGCAAGCTAAAACATTTCCTGACACCTACGAGACAAAATTTAATAGAACTGTAAGTTTGAAGTCCAGCTTTCTATTTTAAAAAATCAGTTATAGAAGTATGTGCTTGGAAGGTCTAGCTTGGTAGTGTTTCACATCAAAAGCATTGGGATATTTTACTTGACTTAGATTTGATGTGTACCACACCATGGGATATAGCTTGGAAAGGTATTGCCAATTTGGGTGTAATGGAGGCTTTGGAGCCTAATTTTCCAAAGTGAATGTCGTCTTGAGTTCTGCACAGTTCACACACCATCTAGAGGACTACATTCCGTTCAGGGTTTCATGTTTTAAGAACAACAGGACAACTAATGGAGAGGGACCACGAGATGGACCAGGCTGTTGAGTGTTATGTAAATACTTGGCCTAGAATAGACGAGATTAAGGTGACACATAGAATCTTCTTTCCGATAGTTGAAGCAGTATCACGTGGATGAGTGTTGCTCTAAGGACAAAGCTCGGACCTTCGGGTTAATGGTACAGGGAAGGAAGTTCTGGTACAATGTAAAAAGGAACTTTTAATACGGGATCTTAGTAAACAGAATGAAGGGCTGCCTTGCACAGAAGTGCATGCTGAGTGTAGTGGAAGGGCTGAGACCAGAGCAGGAGGGCCATTTTAGCGAGGGGGTGTCGAAGAGACACCTATAACCTTGTGGGAAAATGGACAGGCCAGCCTCACAGCAAGGATCCCTTCTGACTCAGATTTCACTGTTGTGCTGAGAATTTCAAGGTTTGCCCAAGAATTTTCAGGCATTCCCTTGTTTATATTCAGGTGGTCACTCAGAATTCTAAGTTAAGAAATCGCGTGGTCACCAACTTGGATACCAAGCAGAGTTTGATCTTCTAAAGTTTGAGCAATCTTTCAGTGTCTTCTTGGACACTGCCCCCTCTGTGGGCATGCCCTCTGCTTTCCTTCTACAGTGGTGGGATGGATATGCACGGGTCAATCCCACCTCTCCTCCCTTGTACCCCTTAAAGGGCTTATAGCCAAAAATGCTAACGAAATAATAGCATCCTTATTGTCTGTCACCCCCTCCCATTGCTTAAGCCATCTGTGCCCCTCAGTCCCCACCTTCAGATTCACTCTTGACTCTTAGTTTTCTCCTTGCACTTACTTAAACCTTACCCTTCTTCCAAAGTACAGCTCAATCCCATTTTCTTCCTAAACTCCTCTCTTTGTTAACCTTCACTCATGTCTTTTCTTCAGGCCCCTATATATCTTTGGAATTACCCAGTATAGTGCTTAATCGTTCTCAGATTTTCACGTCTCTTAATTTTTTCTCCCCCTCTCCATGGTATATACAGGGGCTTAGCCTTACTTAGTACTCTGTTAATACTTGTTATTGACTTACTGATTGGACTGCAGATATGATCACAAAAGAGAACCCACGGGCTAGAAAGGATTGTACCTTGACTCTGGTTTCATTAGTACAAGGTCAAAACTAACCAATTTATTTAAGTACCAGAAGTATACAGTGCTGCATGAATCCTATTAATGTGTCAAATAAGCTACTAGTTTACTCATTATGATGACATCCTTTTAACCCTACCCGCCCCTTGTCCTTCCTGCGTGGGGCTCAGACTGCACATTTGGAGGAGGTTCCTAGAAGTTGTACAGCAAAGCCATAGGCTAGAGTTCCACTCCTGCAGGTTCATTCAGACGGTAGAGAGAATTTTTTCCCCAAGTCACTGGTTTCCCTTTGCTGCAAAGTGTGTTCCAAGATTAATCTCCAGTTTAGAGATATTCAAGGGGTTAACTTTGACTCCTTCACCAAACCCAACTGTTTAATGTTTTTAATGGCGTAATGTGTTAATAGCCATACAGCTGCTGTTTCTCAGCTTCTTCCTTTATTGAGTTAGGCACCATTTAGGAGACTGAGTTCAAATTGTAAACGAATTATTTTTGCATATGGATCAATGGAAATTTAATAAAGTTTATTAAAACTGTATATTGGACCGAGGAGTGCTGTTTCCTCTCATGGATATAAACCAACCTCCTTAGGCCAACCCATATTAACTGAATCATGGGGAAGAAAACATTTCTTGTCATTTAAGGAATATTTTGGGTCAACAGATGGTGACTAGCAGTTTTTCTTACTTGTGAATTTATTTGCGTATGCATACATGAACGATACCTAGAGATCCGCTGACCCATCCTGCTTATTTCAGTGCCTAGTATGGTTTCCTGGCATGAAGTAGGAACTCAATAGAGTTGTCAAACAAGGGAGTGCAGTCTCGGGTGCAAAGGTGTGGAGAGATGTGTTAAGAGTCATGCAGTTGGTGACGGGCAGAACCACCGCAGAGCGGGGAGCTCTTAGCCCAGTGTTCATATCACTCCACTGAACTGCCCTCCATTGATTCATTGCCTGTGAAATGTCTTAAATGTTCCACAGATACCTTCTGCTTGTTCTCATGGCAATCTCAGTTTATGTTGCAATAAATGTTATCTTCATCCCAACTGATTGACGAGTTCTTAAAATAACAGCATTACCAAGGTTCCCACTCAGATTGTAAATCACCAATATTCCACTCTTTGGAAAGCATTCGGATGGTCAGCCAGCATTTCAGATGTAGCTCAGGTGGCCCAGTTGCACTTGGAGGTATTTGAAGGGCCTTTTACGAGACAAGAGTTCAGTGTTGGTTATTGGAGACCTCGAAGCAGGATGCGGGTGATCTGTGATAGAAGACCCAGACTCCACGACATGAATATTCCTCTGTAGATTTGGAAGGAAATCAGGAGAGAACTAAGGTGGGCCTGCTTTACTGGCCCTGAGTGACAGCAGTTGGGAGGAGCAACCATTTTGGATAGCAGAACAAGTGTGGAGATGTTCATTCCAGCTTCCTTGTGTCAGATTCACTGGCAAGTAGGAGGCAGTTCTGTTTGGCTGTGGCTGGAACCATTCTGTCTGTCTGGGGGCCTCTTGTTTCTGTCATTCTTCCTGGAAAGTGGAATCCTAACTATAGGCAGCTGGTTAGGACTGGAGCCCTGGTGACTTCTGAAAGTTACAACAAATGGAAGTCATTATCACCATTGCCCCCCTTTACCTTTGTGCTACTTGAGGCAGAAAATGATTTTTTTTTTCTCCCCCAGTTTGTTTTGGAGTCTTTCATCCAGAGAGAAAGGGATTAGCCTATGGCTACAATAGAGCTTTCAGGGCCTTTTGGCGTGCTGCAAATGTTTACTTATCCAGGTACAAATAGGTAAAAGCACATAGTTAAAGCTCCCAGCTGCAAGGTCATTTACCTTTTTAAAATTCAGCCGCATGTGCCGATGGAAGGCGAGGGCTTGCTGGTATGAGCCATTAACTGCCTGTCGTACGTAACCTCGCCTTGTCTTACACACAGCTGCGTGCGAGCGGCTGGTGCCTGCAGCCAGCCCACCATGCATGCCTTGCGAGCAACAAAAGCAGTTTAACTTGTGATCGCTGATCATATGATCCACTTACAGGGTGCAGGCTCAGTCAAGTAGAACTGGTAAATCATTAAAAATGCACCTCGGCGCTGTGCCTGCGGAGGAAAACATCCTGCTAACATCCCCCCAACTCCACCCCCCAACCCCCAACCAGTTAGCCACGTGGGGAAGGAGCTGGTACTAGCTGCGTGTTGGAGGAATCCCACGTCGCTTTAGTCTAACGTGGTGGTGGGAGATTGTCAACTGCCTGCAAGCAGCATGGGAGCGGAAGACGGGAAGACAGAGACCATCTGAAACGGTTGCCATCCTCTCCCCTTGTCCTCATTAACTCGACCTGCGCGAAGTGCCCTCTGTGTGTCAGGCTGGGTCCTGGGGCCTAAGTTACAAAAATGGGAGAAGAAATGGACTCTGACTTAGGAGACTCACAGTGCCAAGAACTCAACTCACCGCCAAGCGCTTTGACACAGGCATCTGCCACGCAAGCGCCAGGCAGCCCTTAGAGGTCCGGGGAAGCCAAAGAGGAGGTGATGCCTGAGTTGGACCTTGAAGGATGTGTAGAATGTCGTCAAGGAGACATCTGCTAGAGGGAGCAGCTTGAGCCGTGCTATAATGCCTTACTCTCTAGAACGCTTTCCTCTACGAAAAACACATTTCGACTCAATTTCTTAAAAGCCGTCAAAAATTGTTCTGTGACTCCATGGTGGAGGGTCCAATGAGTCTTCCCTTCTCATCTCCTTCTTGTATTGCTATCTAATTGCTTCTGGCATCAGGTTATCCAACTATATCAGAAATCTTCTGGGAAGAGACCCTATCTCCATAATGTTCTTGATTTTCCTTATAGCTCCAGAAATTTTGGGAGTGTATTGTTCCTAGGCAACCCTCCTTTTATTTTCTAATCAGTCAGAGAAAAGCCAAAGCCAAATTGCCATAGAATAGGCAATGGGACTTAGAATGTACCAGATAAATGTTCCTCCTACGTACATACCAGCATGTCTGCTGTTGAAGGAAGGGAGAGGGAAGAGCCTTTTATGAGCATGTGCGCCATATGTGTTATATACATTATGTGTGTCCATATGTTCTGAGATATTCCAGTCTCTCAGGAGTCCTGCAGTTCGCATGGTTGATACAACCTTAAAAAATGACTTGGACCTCAAGAGGCCCTGGAGAGTAGATTTAATAATGTATTCATTCCTGTAGATGTGAGGCTGTGCCATTTTAGTTCATCCGGGTACTCCATCTATTATCTTCCAAGTAATCAAGTAATTGCAGCCTTTGAATACCTTGTGTTTGTCTTTCAAAGGGGTTAACCCAGGCCTAGAAGCCTGCCATATCGCAGCTAAACATTGGGAAGAGGACATTTATAGGATCTGTGCTCCTTTCCTTTTTCTAACTTGGTCTGCTTGTACAGTGGTTATTTACAATGTCTCTGAACCATCCCTTCCTTTGGTGGAAACCTTCCCTGCAAAGACAGTTGTTCCTAAAGAATAACTTTCTGATTCCTCTGAGGACCATTGTCTGGGGGCCAGAATTCACTAAGTACAGAATTGGAGGAATTCCTTGAATCACGGCTCTTGAATCTGGTGTCCTATTCTAAAATACTATAAGAGCGGCCCTTTGGCTGGTCGTGGGGATGAATGGTCTCGACCTTTAGAAGGATGTCCATCTCCATAGTGTAAAGAAACAGAGACCTGGAACTCAAGCTTTATAGGATTACGAGTCATCAAGCTTTATAGGATTACGAGTCAGATAAAGTGGGTCAGTTTACTCAGCTTCCCGTTTACATCTACATAAAGAAAATAATACTTCTCATCTCCTCCCACCCCCAACTCAACCTGCAAAGAAATGAGAGAAACTCTAAATCTATTTAAAACCAGGAGGAGGAGTTATAGCATATTTGGTGTGAAAGGTCTATTATTATCTCTTCCTAGTACAGAGGTGGTATTTAGTGGCAGAATTGAGAATAAATAAATGTGTGTTTTCATTAAAAACTGATATATGACTGATGATATGCCTATGAACATTTTTTGTTTGGTGGTATTTTAAGAGTTGTGTATTTTTATAATTACAAATAGACTGTGATGGATAAACAGGAAGGTCCTACTATATAGCACAGGGAACTATATTCAGTAACCTGTCATAAACCATAGTGGAAAAGAATATGAAAAAGAACACACACACACACACACACACACACACATATATTTGAATCACTTTGCTGTACAGCAGAAACTAACACAACATTGTAAATCAACTATTCTTCAAAAAAAATAAATTAAACAAATTAGACTATGAGATCCATGATCATCACATATGGGGTGCCACGCACAAGGGGAGAGCATTGTTTTGTTTTGAAATCTAGAAAAGTCATACAGCTACTTATGCAGGCACTCAGGCTGATGGCACAAAATTTAAACTCAGGCTATCATGACAGAAGAATAGAGAGAGCGCGTAAGTGGGGAGGCATTTTAGAACGTTAGGATATTATTATCATGGATCTTGGCAGGAAAGCAGGCAGGAAGGCTGTGTTTTACCCTGGGCAAGTCATCAATTCTTGGGAAAGGCACTTGGCTTCTTTTTCTCATCTGTCTAATAGGGATGTTAATATCTTTCCAGCTTACTTCACTTGTGGAAATCAAATGCTGTACCAGGTTCTCTGGCTTCCTCCTTGTCCAGATGAAATCTCTTCCATCGTTCAGCCACTCCGCTATTTTGTTTGGACTCCTTCTCGGAGCACTTGCTGCAATCCCTCCTGTTACTGCAGTTGTTGACTTATCTTATTCACTCCCACTTGACTGTAAGCTGCTTCAAGTCACAGCATGGTTTACTCCTCTCAGGATGGTGCAAAGAACTGGTGCTCGAGTCAGGCTGTCTTGGGAATACAGAATCAGAGTGGAACCCCAGGGACTCTTGTTTTCTCAGTGAGACCACTGTGGATGTATCCACCTCCTCCATAGAGTTGTTCTGGAAATTAAATAAAATGGCCTGTGTGAGTGTGCCTAGTACATACTAGATGCTCAGAAAACAATGGCATCTTTCCTTCCTTTCTTTGAACATAGTGGCAACTTAATACATGTTCTGGACCAATTGATTGTAAAATTTGAAGATGAGGTGGAAATCCATACTTTTTTTCTTGTTAACATGTTCAGGAGAAAGATGGCCCTGTGCTTAGAGTTATATTGAATTTTTTTTTTTAATTACAGCTTTAAGTGTTGATATCAAGTATTATCTAGGTTTGCAGAAGACATAATGCAAACTTTATTAAGTTATTATCCTTGTCAGTGAAATGAGTGCATTTTTTCTAATCGGTATCTTCTGCAATTACAAACAACAAGGAAATAACTTGCTGGTTACAGGAAACAGCTTATAAATTTTTACATACATGTGAGAGGAATCACTTGAAATCCTAAACTGCCAAGAGGAATAATTAGGAGCCACAGAACAGATCTTGGTAATGTGACAGCAGCTTCTAAAACATCCCACAGGATACAGAAGCGCAAGCTGGCTTGACCTATATCTTTAATAATACAGACCATTGCCCTTGGATTGAATCTAAAGGGTAGGACCAAGCGCTTGCTTCATCATGTTGTAGGAAAAATTGCCAAAGTTTATTTATGAATTCTCCACACAATGGCCTCTTGCTTTGATTATGAACCGACAGAGCTCCCTAAGTAGCAATTCAGCATGCAAAATTAAAAGCAAAAAAATCCCCAAACCAAAAAAAAAAAAAAACCCAAACAAAACCACCACAGAACATAATTTCTTATATTCTGTCATGCTTGGCAAAAAGTATTATGTAAGTCCCAACTTAGACAAATGGCTATGTTAACAGTAGAAATAACCTTTTGTTTAATTAGAAAATAGGAGCTATATGGGACAATAAAAATGGTTACTGCTGCCCTCCATCACTGTTTAATAAATATGATTGCACTAGAGATAATGGTAAGTGTTATTTATTTGTGCAATATCACAGACTTGGTAATTGTTCATGGTGTTGATAGTTATCCTGTGTGGGGGTCATAGTAGTTTCAGAATTTGTTTCCTTTGATCCAAGAAAAGAAAATAGCAAGTTGTTGACATAAAATGCCCCTGGCTTCCCTAGGCCAGAATAATGTCTCTGCATATTTTGAGCCCCTCTGTTGCAAGGGCGAAATCTCTCTGGTGGTGTCTGGTGCATACTGAAAACTGGTAGGTTATTTTGAACTGGCTCTTTTTTTTTTTTTTTTTTCCAGAGCACCCTCAGGTCCTCATGGAACATACTTCTCTGCAATGCCATTTCATGTTCAGTTCATATTTCCCAGCATAACTAAATTTAGTAGGTTTGCTAGAGGGAAGAAATGGGGCAAAGTTTACCACCTGAGGATGTGTTCATGGGAAGAGGAAAATCTCCCTGGTATTCGCTCTTGAGAACCAGCATACGGGATGAAGATCAGACAGAATTTCACAGCATCTGTTTTGGTCCCTTCCCGGGGGGTGGTGGGGAGAAAAGGCTGGAGGTGTTGGCCAGATTTCGGGGTCAGTTCCTTTCTGTGTTTTACTATGAAAACCCGAGTTGGGTAGACTGGACGTATATTTTGGGTCATCAGGCTAGATTTATTTCATCGCACATGGCAGTTCACACTCGGTTTCTTTTTTTGTGGGGGGGGGGTTCTGTTTTCTTTCGTGTTTTGTTTGCTGGGGTAGATGCTCCATTTCCTGCCTTTTAGAAAAAATGGTTGTGGTTTGTGATGTTGGATGATTTATTATTATGGCGACTTAAGGATTTTTCACTCTTGACTTTGGCGAATGTGAGATATTTCCTCAGACGCCTGAGCTAGCGTTCGACTCTTTTTATAACAGAGAAATCCACAACAATGAGATGTGGCCCAAATTTGTATAGGAGTGTTTGTGCAATCGCCTATTTCTGTGAATCCTAATAATGCTTTCTAGAAGGTTTCCACAGACTACCTTTATAAAAATATAAACGGTGTGTCAAAAAGAAAACACAACACGACAAAACCCCTTTCTTCACACAATTTATTTTAAGCTTCAAAATCCCTGAAAATCCCCAATCTCCTTTTTGCAGTCTGGTTCCCACTCTACAACTCCTCATCTCCCCCGAAAGAAAGAAAAAGGCATTTCTTCCAGGGACGGATAAGTTGTGGGCCGGTGCTTGGCAACAGCATTCCTGTGCTTTAAGTAGCTGCAAGCCCCCCTCGCTGAACTCTTTGATGTGACTGTCAGGGCAGATTTATTTTGTTTTAGCACATTGTCTGCTTGTCCAGATGTATCAGGAGATAAAAAGGAGTCATGTTTACACTCCTCCCTTGTTTTTTTTTTTTTTCTTTTTTTTTTTTTTTTGGGAGATGTAATTAAATCGTGTTTTTGATGAGTCTTGGGGAGCTCCAGTTGAAGAAAACAGGAATTGGCTGGAGTCAAGGGAAAGGGGAAAACTCACCAGGCAGAATGAGCACCTGATTTGGTCAGAAAATAAAGCAGAAGGACCAGCTGGCTTGGTGCTGTGAAGCTGGAGGTTTTGTTCTGATTCTTTCCTTCCACTTCTGTGGACGTTCAAGCAAGAGGAGGGGAGATAGCCCTCCGGCGCTCACCTTCTAGTGCTTTCTATAAAACCTTTTAGTCTGTAGTAGTCTTTCTTTCTTGCTGTTCACAGGCACATACAGAGGGCTTTAACTCTCTCCTTCTTCCCTCCCTCGCTCCCTCCCTTCCTTCCTTCCTTCCTTCCTTCCTTCCTTCCTTCCTTCCTTCCTTCCTTCCTTCCTTCCTTGCTTTCCCTTTCCCTGTCTCTCCGCCTGTCCCTCTCTCTCTCACTTACTGGGTAGTAAGTCTGTGGTAGATAGCTGCCACTTTAAACCTAATAAAACTGTTGAACTCCAGTGATCTTGAATAAACAGTTCTCCATTGGTCTGGGTGAGTAGAATTCCCTCGGAGAGGATTGCCACATCTTATTTTCATTGTTTTGTTTCTTTTGGTTGTCAGGGGGTTTTTTTGTTTTGTTTTTTAATGCTCACATTTAGTAACACCACCCTGAGTTCTATTAACGACCCGCAGTGAGCAGTGACAAGCAGGGAGCCAACATTTAGGACTGCTGAGGCCCTGCCCTCAGCGGCTCTAATCCGCAGCTCCGAAGCACTCCATTTGCATCCCAAATAGGTTACACCGCAGCACCCCCTTCTGCCGATGGAGCCCTGTGACAGGCGGCCACACTACAGCTCAGTTTTCTCTCCTGATGACAGCCCCTTAAGACCCTCAGGCAGCCTTCTCTGGCCTTCCCAGCCCTTCCCTGCGAGCCCTGGAGGAGCCAGAAGGACAGTGATCCCGGAGGCTCCCCTGCACTCCTGGGGTCAAGCCCGTATCATGTCTTTATTCGGATTAAACATTGTATTACTCATTCATTAGGGGAAAAGGAAAAAAGAATCATTAATTGAAGGACAGAGACAGGTATAACAAAAGGAAAGCTGAGAAAGCTGGGGCTACCTGGGATCATTCGTGGCCGGGCTCCCTCCAGCGCGGCCCCAAATCTTTGACTGATGTCACTTGACTACATCTTGGAAACTGCAGGTTTCCCATCTGTAGAGCCAGCCTGAAGTATAGGAAAGAGGTTCCCTTTGTGTGTTTAAAACTGCCTTTGGATGACTCCTTTTGCATAAGCCTACCTTGTAACTTAAAGTCCTTTCACGGATGCGGAATCACCAGGGCCCTGTTTGAAATGCGCATGGGAAGTAATGGTGGCATTGGGGGCACTGTGGGTACCATCTTTTTCCACTTTTAGGAGCTCTGTTTGTGGGGGGGAGGCCACTTCGGAGGGCAGTGTAGAGGGTGACTTAGTCTGGGAAGATGTGTGCTGTTGTTACCCTCAGCTCTTGGAGCCTCTGGGGAATGCTGTTTGTTCAGGGTTTTTAATTCACTTATTTCACCATCTAAGTGTTTATTGAGAAACTGCCTTGAGCCAGACTTTTAGGAGGTGAGGAATTCTGCCCTCAAGGAGCGAACTCTTTAGGAACATCACTCAGATGTGCTAATAAGATATAATTACAAACTATGATATGTCCCCCAAAAGAAATATTGGGTCCTTGGAAGTATGTGTAAAGGTGATGTCAGAGAAATCTTTTTGACGTAGTGATGCATGAGTTGATAATTGAAAGGTAAGAGGGTTAACTAGGCAAAAAATCTGGGTGGGAAGAGGTTAGGAAGAAAGACCAGGCTTGTGCAAAGACTGTGGGTAGAATGGGGCCTAGCACGCTGAAGGAACAGGAAGAAGGTCACAGTGGGAGAGGATGAAGGGAGGGATGGGCTGGAGAAGTAGGCCAGGGTCAGGCCTTTTGAGCAGCAAGTGGTGATTTTCACTTATCCCAAAGCAAGGTAAATCATAGTGCGGCTTTTAAGCAGAGGGGAGGCGCGATCACGTTTTGGTTTTAAAAAGATGGTCTAAGGATGGTCACTTTGGGTAGGACACTACACCCTTTTGCCAGGAACTGTGTCTTCTCTAAAGCAAGGTCGCCCAGTTGGTTGAAATCTACAGGAATTCTCTGGTGGAGGTGAGGATGGGAGGAAGAGGGGCTGATTTTAGAAAATCCAGTGGAATTTGCTTCATACTGACTAAATCATAGGCCCACATTCCCGAGTGAATCTTTTTAGAGCCCTTTGCTCTTGGCCCTTTGTAATCATCCAGACTGCATGTCTTCCTCATGTTTCTTACCACAGTGTCGTTAACTCTTCTGTGAACTGGTTATGAATGTGCAGTTGCAGGATAAACCCAGGAGCTGCGGGGAGTCAGGCTTGGGTTTCAGTGGCCGTGATTGTCTTTCAGAACCTTAGGAATCCTAGATGGGGGGAAAGGGAAAGGAGGGCTTGTAGAACATGCAGGGCTTTGCTGTCTTGAAATGGTACAAAATATAGTTGATACTGTAGAATGGAATTAAGAAAAATGGTGGAAAATGTTTTACTCGATTTCTCATTTGAGAAATAACCCCCAAACATCTTTTTTTCTTCTTTCTTTTGTTTCTAAGTTTCTTTTTTTTTTTTTTTTCTTCCTTCTCTACGCCTCCTCCTTCCTTTCATTTTTAATTTTTGTCATTTGGGCCATCCTAAATATTACATATGCCCAGAATGGAGTTTACCGCTGGGGTAGGTTCATGCATATTTTGTCAATGACTAAATCCTGCTGGACTACGATGTGTTCCAAGAGTTGAAGACTAAGATTTTAGAGGCTCGTGGTAGTACTTCTTTAGGAAATAAATCTGTGAGTCAGTTTTGCATTTTCCTTTGGCCACAGGGAGCATAAGGCTGCTAGAATGGTTAGAAATATTGCACAGGACATAAGACTTACTGATTATGATACTTGGTTAGTCATTTTTCACGTAGTACTGTCTCACATATTTGGGTGTGAAATCCCTCAAGGAAATAGCTTTACGCATACACGTTTAGTTGAATGAAACTTCTGATGTCAACAATTATTGATAGCATAAAACAAATTAAAAAAGCCTTTTTCATGAGTAGCTCTGTGAATGATTATCAGATAATTTTGAAAAAAAAGGGAAAGGAATAAAGATGTTTGGGGGTTATTTCTCAAATGACTTGGCATCCATTAAACCATTTTCTATTATTTTTCTTGACTCCATTCTACTATAGCAACTATATTTTGTAATCTAAAGCATGAGTATTGGGAAAGTTAATAGTTAATAATGTAGGGGTAAAATGTTCACATCTAGAGAGTAACGAGTGTCCAGTGTTCTTGCCTGTTCATATAGATAGGCGTCTGTTTGCTGCTACTTGGGATAACGCAGCACAGAATGAAATCCTTATCTAGAAAGGCTCACAAATGGGCGATTAATATTAACTTTACAAAGAAAGACTGTGTTTGGAACTTGAAGCCTTTTATATACTTACGCCGTCCTCTGCAGTTCCCATGCATGGATACATTTGCACACACAGATGCTAAGTGTCAGCATCCAAGCTCCATGGTTTTTCTTCAGATTTTAGCTATCCTGGTGTAGACGTTCAGAGCATGTGGGCTGTAGCCCAGAAGACTTTCAGTAGCCTAACAGAACATTCACATCTATCCCACTCTGGTCATCGTAGTGGGTGTTGAGTTTCTAAGCAGAGAATCCTGCCTGCTTCCTCTGGGTCTTCATGAGGGTGTAAAACTCTAATGTAGTAGCCAGTTCTAAGTCCACCAAGGTCCCGGTTTTACGTACGGCACAGATCTTCAGGGACTCACCCATGTTACCCGAGCCCAGTGTCCTCATCTGCTAAGACAGCAATGAACTTGAATTCTTGACTGTATTCAGGGCCATCCTCAACATGGCCTTTAGAAAGAGGTAAAAAGAGGGCTGAGTGACAGAGTGACAGGAAAATGCCTTTGGAAAATAAGAGAGGTACATAATTTATTTTCCCAGACATTTGAAATTTACGTAGTGTAGGATTAAAACTTTTTAGAGTGTTGTTCCTGTAGCACTTCTCTGTACTACTCTTTCATAGTAGTCACCTGTTTTCTTGTGGTGTTATCTGTTCCGCGTGTGGACAAAATAGGAATAATGTCTCATCCCAGTGACCAGTAGCTACTTGACACATGCTAATTAGAAATTAAATATCTAATTCCTGACTTATACAGGAAATATTAAACTGATTTTAACTTTATGCTACTGACATGTGTATGTGTGAGGAGGTGGGGTAGGAGGATGGGGTGTCATTATTCCAAATGTCTATTGTGATGACTGGTGGTTCAGTTGTCAGTCTGTTTTTGGTCTCCTTTTTCCGTGTTGTACTATGACCCCAGCATCTCTCTCTGGCCCTTCCCTCATGCTGCTCCCTTTAGATCGCTGTAGCTTTTTTTAATCTTCTGTGGGATACCAAGCTTGTTAAAAAATAATTGTATTTTAAAGCTCTTTGGTGCCAGTTGAGAGCCTGAAAAGTTTAAAATATATGATATCCAGAAGGTCTCATGGGAAGAACTTTCTGGATGTGGAGACCTTCTGTTGATGTTCATGATGACTCAGAATTGGGCTATTGAATAACGGGTTCAGTTTTGCCCAAAGATGGTGATGAGATGTTTTGAATGTCTCTAGTATGCAGTGAGGGGCTCCAAAAGACTTACGTAGGAATTTGTCTGCTTTTGAAGGAGAATTTGCTCTTTTGGCCTTTAGGGTGTACATTACACTGTATTCTAGAACAGGTTTATCTCTGGGGGGTCACCACCCACCTACCTTGAATCTATAGTGCTCTGGGAGGCCAGTTGCTGCCCCAGCACTAGGAACGGACCACGATTCAGGCTCAGTTGAGCAGAGTGTTCCTTTTCCTGACCACAGAGATTCATTCAGGGAGGGACACGTAACGCAACACAAACCATGGATTCCCAGATTTTGCTTGGAACTTTCAGGCAGCAGAGGTTCTTTCTATTGTCTTTGAAGATGGTCTCATGTAGATCCAAAGCTCCTGGTAAGTCACCCGGTGGAGAAACTGAAGCTGGCATGGAGGAGGACAAAGCTAAGAGATAGGAAGCCATAATGATAAGTTTGAACACCTGGCTCCAACCATACCTGAAACTACGGACCTTTGGACTCCATAAAGTCCCTCCTCCCCGTTTATTTTCCTAAAGAACTTTGAATTGGATTGTATCATTTTACAATCAAAAAGGTAATCTTTTCTTTCCAAACTGTTCAACAAGGGAGATTCTATAACCTACTCTGGAAATGTGTGGTCACTTGCCCCAACATAGTCATAACAGTCAAGAATTCTTCATTATATATGACCGCAAATTCATTTTCTGACAGTCTCTCTGTAGTATGAATAACAACCTGCCCCAAACCCCCAAAAATCAAAAGAAAACAATCTCTTTATAAAGACATCTCCCTAGGCTTGAATGTTGATTTTCAATTGTCCCTTCAACCTTCACATTACGTATTTTCTTTATTATGCAACTTCAGAATTATTTACTACTAGATACGTATGGCACGTGTAAACCCTACTGCGCCATGATTCAGTACAAGAATTTGTTATCGGCCATCTCCAAACCCCTTCTTGAAGATTTTACTGTTAGTCGGTCCTGGCCTGTGGTCCTGAAAGACGTTGATAGATGGTGAGGGACCTGGCGAATGAGTCACATGGAAGGTCCTGCTGTTTTCTCCTTCAAAGGCCCCTTTAATAGGGACTGGTAACTGGGGTTACTAAGCAACTAGAGAAGATTCCAGTAGCATTGGGTAATGTAAACACAGGTTTTTGTCTGGGAAGTCACACTTTCACTCCACATCAGAGACAGTGGAGCTGCTTCCTTCTCACCTCCCTTTTTGGAGCTTTCACCTCTGCTCCCTACCCCAGGATGGAACAGGCTCTAGCAGGCACCCACACCGCCCACATTCCCTTCTCACCGCATCCTCTCCCCATAGGTATGTCTGAATCTGCAGATGACTTTGCTCCAGTTAAGATGTAAGAAAATAGATAATTTCTACGTCACTTGGCCTGGTGATACAAATACGCTGGGAGTTGGGAAAACCAGTGTGCAGCTTTTCTAACCCATCCCGGCGCTGCGGTCAAACAAATCAATTCAGCCTGCTGAGACGCATCCATCGCCTTGTGATTATGTTTGTGTAAAGTCTTGGGGTCTTTGATCAAAGAATGGCATTTCAGGCCAGGCCCTAATCCTCACTGCCTTAAGGTGTTTAAATGAGTTTAAAAAAAATAAAAAAGTTGATAACAGCTGGGACTTAAATTTGCCTTTGCCCAGCTTTTGTTTTGAAAGGGCTTCTATTATCCGTGGCTTCCCTTTGCGAAGCAAAGATGGATCGTTGGGTAAACCAAAAAGGGAAAGAGGATCTGGGAGGAAATGGGCGGAGACTCTGAATTAATCTTCTGAGGAAGAATGTTTGATCAGCGGGGAGGAGAGAATGGAAACCTCTGATGCTGACAGCAGGCACCTTTCTGAGTAGGGTGTGATTGGCACCTTTGAAGCTTCAGTCGGGAGCCAGTGTCCAGTGGGTCGGGGCTTCCTCTGTCTGTGGGTGGTGGTAGTAATAATGTGACAACTGGAAGGATTAATTGCAGACAAGCAGCAGGATTACGAGGAGGGTTCCTCAGCTCTAAAAGGAACAGTTCGAGGAAAACCTCTGATCTGTCAGCCTTAGAGGAAATTAGTGGGAGCACACTAGAGCAGGCTGGAAAAAAAAAAAAAAGGCATTTAGGATATTAAAGCGAAATGTGAAGAGGATATTGAAATAGGGCGAGAAGGGTGGGAGCGCTGATCTCAAAAGGCAGTGTCCACCTCTTCCTACTAGGAATTTCCGTTATTTGTCCAGATTGCACACACTCCTTCTCTTTGTGGTCCAGCAGAGTGGACGGTTTTCCTTGGGTTGCAACAGGTTAGGGAAGGGTTACAGTCTAATCATGGTTGTGTCCAAGTTCCAGTGCAACACTTGATTGCTCTCCACCACCTGGAGGTTTCAGAATCCCCTGAAACTAAGGCTCCCCGTGTAATCTTAAAACAAGTCAGAGCATTAGTGACACCCTATCTGTATTAGCTATCTATTGTATATTTTACTTCTTACCCTTCTGGTTCAAGTCGGGATGTTGCCAATAAATCCTGTGTTACCATTAAAGAGGCCATTCATCACGCTTCCTAATGTGATTAATCAAGATACACCACAGTACCCTTAAAATGAGATCATTTTGATAAATCATGTATGACATGAAAAGACTTTATTCCTTTTAAGTGCAATTTAGACGGTAATTTTTTTCCTCATTTATGATTCATGGGAGAAACATGGATAAAATTCCCTTGCACAGTTGCACCTTATCTACAGCAATAACTCAAAACTGCTTTTAGATGAAAATTCAGGACCTTATTCACCAAAGCTGAATGCCGGCTCATTATTTTCTGGCGTTCAGTAGTCCAAAAATAATGTCCACACATTAAGCAGAATTCTCAAAAAGTTGGAATTGGCCAGGCACTAGACACATCAGTTATACTCCATCATCCTTAATAAGGAAGAAATAGCAGATGTCCTCTTGGAGTTTTTTTGAATCAGTAATGCTCAGCCTTCACCTTCCCATTTTAGAATGATTTGGAAACAAAAATGGTAGTAACAGAAAAGTATGGGAATTTCAGCTGCTTTACATGATTCTTTTCTCCTGTTGCCTAAAGCTCAAAGGAGGTTTGTTTGTTTTTTTTTCCTCCTCCCATATGGTTCATGCTTTTTTCTCCATCCCCTTTTTCTTGTTCGCAAATGAAACTACCATTTTGTTAGGTCTGAGTTTTGTTTTAAGCTGCTCTACGTGTAATGCAGGCTTTCCCCTCACAGCTGTCACAGTAATTTGGGAAGCCGTGTTCATAACCTCTGATAGAAAAATAATTTGAAAATGTGCCTTCTGGTGATACCCCTCAAGTTTAAGGTCACGTTTTTGGTTAAAAGTCAGACACTGATGCTACTCATTAAACTGAAAAATGACTTGTTTTCCACTAATATTGAAATAAACTGGATGAATGTTAAGTCATGCTGGCACGCACTTATATAGAAAGCAAAATAAAACAGATATATTTAATTTGGATATGTAAAGTGAACAGAGTTTTAGGTCTTTCTCGAGACAGGGAACCAGGAAGATTGGCCGAAACAAATGTGAACAATTAGAAGTTCATTTGCCTCTTTCAGAGGATGAGAGCATTTAAAGAAGGATTCAGTGTCGCTGTTTTTCAAACCCTGTTACCTATGAATAAAGACATGTAATTTATTTCCCTGATGTTCTTAGGTATTTATTTTGGGCAGTGGATTAAAACCCTGTATTTGACTCTGTGTTTAAGTAACCCAAGAACCCACATACCCTGTTCCTATCCACACAACACAACAAATGCAACAAAACCCAAGTTTATTTGGGATATCATATTTGTGCTGGTGTCTCTGTACGTTAATCAAATAGAAACTGACCTCAAAGATTCCTTGCGTATTATTCACGTTTAAATAAAATTTCCCGTGCTTTTATTTTTCCAATATAAAGAGCGAATTAAGAATATAAGACCGTGGGACTCCTGGCGGTCCAGTGGTTAATACTTTACCTTCCAATGCAGGGGGTGCTGGTTTGATCCCTGGTCGGGGAGCTGAGATCCCACATGCCTCGTGACCAAAAAACCAAAACATAAAACAGAGGAAATATTGTAACAAATTCAATAAAGACTTTAACAAAAGACTATAAGACCCTTAATGCTGTACTAGCCTTGTTTAGGTTTCCATTTCACATTTATGACTTTCTATTTTTGCTAAAAAAGATCTGTAAATTCTAAAAATAGACATGTATCTCATTTAAAAAGTTCCCTAGTTCTAGCAACACGCAGCAAATCTCCAAAGAATGCAAGTTTAGAACATAAATATTTTAAGGCCCCATAAAATTGGCAGTGAATATTTTTCCCCTTAATATCATGCTCATTTCATTCCAGTTTACTACCACTCTTTTATTTTCCAAAGTGGCTTTTAATACAATACACAATTATTTCATACAGGGTTGGGTAGGTCACCTTATTAAGCCTGCAAAGTCAGGCCTCTTCTGATTCCCACGAATATCCTTGCATTTATTCCTAATTAAAATGGCCCTCCTAAATTGTCTCAAGGTTATCAATACAAAGAACTAGCTAAGAGAAATAACCACAGTTGGAAAGTTAGCGGGGCAAGGTGACCTGATCACCAGACCTGAAGCTGGGCCAACTGTGGTGTGTCTGCAGTGGTGCCCTGCCACCTGTTGGCTTTACTTATACATAACAGGGTATTGATGTCCCTCACAGCAGTGCAGTAACCCTCTCTGACCCCTGTCCCAGTTCATCACCCCCGAGAGAAAAGAAGGGGCCATTTGAGAATTCCAGGCCTCCTGATTTCCCCCATCATTCATTTCCTTGGCCACATGTTTCTTCTGCTATTACTAAAAATTTATGGCTGAGCACATTAAGGGCAGCACAAGTCCTTCCCTTCTTCTGGATTATTTCAGAGTTTCCTGTCATAAGGAAATCCAAGAAGATGTGTCCTCAGCAGATTGTATGTGACAGTGCCTGCTTCTATCTCAGGAATCTGAGGCATGATGGATAAACTGTCAGTTTTGAAGGATGATGTTTTTTCCATATTTCCATTATGAACCGTGCTGTCATCTCCTAATAAATTTCTTGCATTGGTATCAATTTATTTTTACAAGCAGAGAGTCTGATGTATTTGGGAAAGGCACTGACAGCAGAGCTGGCCCAGCTTGACATAGCTGGCTCCACCTCATTTTGGAAAACTACTTTGGTTCCAAGGACAGAACTTGACCTATAGCCCTTGAGAATAAAAAAACTCTGTGAGAGGAAGAGAGACACATGAGGCAAGTTCCTTCTTTTAAGCCAAAATAAATCAACCCTGTAAGACTACCATGACATAATATTATTTCTAAGACAACCCTACAAACCCAGATGAGAAATGCCATATGTAGTTATTTACTAAAGACAGACCATCACAATAATGCCGGGAATCTGTGGATGAATCCAGATTGTAACTAGGCTAAAGATCTCACTACTTTTGCCCTCAGAAGGGATCTCAGTAGTGCTTTTCTGCTTGGCAAGTGAGGAGTAGAGTCTATTCAAGTAATAAATAATTTGATTACACGTAGTGTGCATGTCCCTGTTGCAGCTCCTATGAAAGGTAGAAGCCATAAAACCGTAGCCCTCCCTCTCAAGAAACTGAAATCTAGTTGAAGAGGTAAGATGTTGTGCAAAATTGGAGTAAAGTAAAAGTACGTTAATATTTAACGAGCAATGCTAAGATCTTCATCTCTCACCTTATTTATTCTTTGCCTTTAATGGGAAGAAAGGTCATATAGTGTCATAATGGTTAAGGCAGTAGCCACTGGAGACAAGCTACCTGGCTTTGTGGCCCAGCTCTGCTACATACTAGTAACCCAAGAACCTGCTTAATTTCTCTGGGCCTCAGTTTTCCTCATCTGTAAAACAGGAATAGGAATCAGAACTGCCTCATGGAACTGTTGTAAAAATTGAATAAAATTAATATATGGAATGTGTTTACCATAGTCCCAGACACAAAGTAAGCACAAGTAAGTGTTAGCAATTTTTAACTATCATCATCATGACCATCATCATGACTATTATGGTTATTACCATTTTACAGTGGAGGAAAGTATAGCTTTAAGAGCTTAATACCCAAGGTCATGTAGCCGGATGGAGCTTGGATCTCAGTCTTAGTCAGTAAGACATCAGACATCAAATAAGTTGAAGACAGAATCTTTGAAGCTTAATTAGCTTTTTTCTTAACTATCCTTTTCTCTATAGCCCCAAACATACCTTAGACATTATATAATAAGGGTTATATGTAGTAGTGTGCTGGAAATATTTAACAACCAGCTCTCTGGAAAAAAACATTACGCATATAAATGTGTCCATAAGCTTATTGTAATCTTTATGTATATAAAGGATGAGAAGCACACAATTTACAAATAAAATTAAATATATAATCCTTTTTGTTATAAATTCTATTCAGCTAATTCAGTCTCACCAAATATTTTGGCCAAACTTTCATATCCATTGCCAACGTAAGGTTGCAATTGATGATTAAGTGTAGTTCTGACATGAACGTCAACTATATTTTTTTCTTACTGAGTATGTCAGAACTTTACTCTTTTGTCAATGGCATGAGCTACTTCTTTACTGAATCAGATAATGATTTTTGAATATTTGAAGAATATTTCCTCAACTTTTTGGTGCTATTCACAATGTAATACCTACAGACACAACATAACTTTTAAGTTTAATCTGTGTAATTAACATGTTTCCATCATTTTCTTAAGTTAAAAAAAAAAATCAAGATAATAAATCCCTAATTTGTAGCATTTGCCAGTTTCTGCTGTAAATACTCTTATCATGGCTGATGTCAGGCTACCAAAGTGACATCACTGAAGAGATGGGAAGAGATACGAAGTATCTCATATCATTAGAAGCATATCATTATAGCATATCATTATATAGTATTTACACTATGTAGATATAATAGACATGAATACTTTCAAGAACATAAATAGTAGCAAAGTTGTGTAAAATAATTGGAAAGTACTGAGTTTGGTTACATAATACCCTTTAAATTTATCCAATCGCAAGTGTATATAATTGAATTTTAAATAATGGCTGTGTTTAGCAACTTAAATACAGCATTTCTGAAATTTTAACCATTGGTTTTTATGAGCTGGTAGAGGTTGACCATAGACACCATTGGTTATGTCAACCCCAAAGGGCTAAAGAGATCTGAAGCGCTCTTATGTCTACATTACACCGTCAATTATTTTTAATAAATAACTTAATGGTTTTATGTATACGCCAGACCACAAAACATGTTGCATATTCACATGAATTTAATCATATCTTACTAGAAATATATAACCTGTCTTTGTATATGTACTAAACCCAGGGAGTTTTTCTTCGCCAGGCACCTTTGAGCATCGAGTTCATTGCACAGTTGTTGGGATTCAGGCTGTGAAATCAAGATGCGTTGGTTGGAATTCTAAATTCCCCACATGCTAGATAGGTGCTCTTGGGCAAGTTATTTAACCTCTCTAAATCCCGACTGCCTTATCTATAAAGTGATAGTAATAATGATACTCCTTAAGGTTGTTGAGATAGTTAAATGAAAGAGTGTGCTTAAAATGCCTCCATGGAATTAGCACACAAGATATGTGATACACACACAAAACCATGTGTACACCCTCATTACCCTCATTACTTGGAGGTTGTAATACATTACATTCTGATTACATTCTGTTTGAACATATGACACAAACTAAATCCTCAGCAGGGATTAATAATTAACGGTAAAATATTAACTTGTGCTCCATCATATTTCTGTGGTCAAAGATGATTATTTGTTTCTTTAAAGATTGGATATTCTGCCTTTAAAATTGCCCATGCTATTAGTAAACTCCCTCTCACTTGATAACCCTTTCTTAATGCTTGGAGAAGTTGCTTTGTTAGGAGCTGCAAGGCATTCACTATCAATACAGGTGTTGGCCCCTGTGCTCTTGAAGTTGACAGTCCTGCAGAAGGAACCAGACAAGTGCCCAGTTGACAGTGGTGTGAGGCAAAGTGGATGATGGCCAGGAGTGGAGTATGACAAAGATCTGGGGCCTCTGCTGCTGAGAGGCTGTGGCGCTGGGGAAACCTCTTGAAATTTATGGGTCAGGCTGACTTGGTTTTCTTTTTTTGATTTCTTTTTTAACATCTTTATTGGAGTATAATTGCTTTACAATGGTGTGTTAGTTTCTGCTTTATAACAAAGTGAATCAGCTATACATATACATATATGCCCATATCTCCTCCCTCTTGCATCTCCCTCCCACCCTCCCTATCCCACCCCTCTAGGTGGTTACAAAGCACTGAGATGATCTCCCTGTGCTATGCGGCTGCTTCCCACTAGCTAGCTATTTTACATTTGGTAGTGTATATATGTCCATGCCACTCTCTCACTTCGTCCCAGCTTACCCTTCCCCCTCCCCGTATCCTCAAGGCCATTGTCTACATCTGTATCTTTATCCCTGTCCTGCCCCTAGGTTCTTCATAACCTTTTTTTTTTTCAAGATTCCATATATATGTGTTAGCATACGGTATTTATTTTTCTCTTTCTGACTTACATCACTCTGTATGACAGTCTCCAGGTGCATCCACCTCACTACAAATAACTCAGCTTTGTTTCTTTTTATGGCTGAGTAATATTCCCTTGTATATACGTGCCACATCTTCTTTATCCGTTCATCTGTCGATGGACACTTAGGTTGCTTCCATGTCCTGTCTATTGTAAATAGAGCTGCAATGAACATTGTGGTCCATGACTCTTTCTGAATTATGGTTTTCTCAGGGTATATGCCCAGGAGTGGGATTGCTGGGTCTTATAATTGTTCTATTTTTAGTTTTTTAAGGAACCTCCATAGTGTTCTCCATAGTGGCTGTATCAATATACATTCTCACCAACAGTGTAAGAGGGTTCTCTTTTCTCCACACCCTCTCCAGCATTTATTGTTTGTAGATTTTTTGATGATGGCCATTGTGACTGGTGTGAGGTGATACCTCATTGTAGTTTTGATTTGCATTTCTCTAATGGTTAGTGATGTTGAGCAACCTTTCACGTGTTTGTTGGCAATCTGTATGTCTTCTCTGGAGAAATGTCTATTTAGTTCTTCTGCCCATTTTTGGATTGGGTTGTTTGTTTTTTTGATATTGAGCTGCATGAGCTGCTTGTAAATTTTGGAGACTAATCCTTTGTCTGTTGCTTCATTTGCAAATCTTTTCTCCCATTCTGAGGGTTGTCTTTGGTCTTGTTTATGGTTTCCTTTGCTGTGCAAAAGCTCTTAAGTTTCATTAGATCCAACTTGTTTATTTTTGTTTTTATTTCCATTTCTCTAGGAGGTGGGTCAAAAAGGATCTTGCTGTGATTTATGTCATAGAGTGAATGTTCTGCCAATGTTTTCCTCTAAGAGTTTTATAATGTCTGGCCTTACATTTAGATCTTCAATCCATTTTGAGTTTATTTTTACGTATGGTGTTAGGGAGTGTTCTCATTTCATTCTTTTACATGTAGCTGTCCACTTTTCCCAGCACCACTTATTGAGAAATTGTGTTTTCTCCATTGTATATTCTTTCCTCCTTTATCAAAAATAGGGTGACCATATGTGCGTGGGTTTACCTCTGGGCTTTCTATCCTGTTCCATTGATCTATATTTCTGTTTTTGTGCCAGTACCATACTGTCTTGATCACTGTAGCTTTGTAGTATAGTCTGAAGACCAGGAGCTTGATTCGTCCAGCTCCGTTTTTCTTTGTCAAGATTGCTTTGGCTATTCGGGGTCTTTTGTGTTTCCATACAAATTTTGAAATGTTGTGTTCTAGTTCTGTGAAAAATGCCATTGGTAGTTTGATGGGGATTGTGTTGAATCTGTAGATTGCTTTGGGTAGTATAGTCATTTTCACAATGTTGATTCTTCCAATCCAAGAACATGGTATATCTCTTCATCTGTTTGTATCATCTTTAATTAGTTTCATCAGTGTCTTATAGTTTTCTGCATACAGGTCTTTTGTCTCCTTAAGTAGGTTTATTCCTAGGTATTTTATTCTTTTTGTTGCAATGGTAAGTGGAAGTGTTTGCTTCATTTCTCTTTCAGAGTTTTCATCATTAGTGTATAGGAATGCAAGAGATTTCTGTGCATAATTTTGTATCCTGCTGCTTTACTGGCTTCATTGATTAGCTCTAGTAGTTTTCTGGTAGCATCTTTAGGATTCTCTATGTATAGTATGTCATCTGCAAACAGTGACAGCTTTACTTCTTCTTTTCCGATTTGGATTCCTTTTATTTCTTTTTCTTCTCTGATTGCTGTGGCTAAAACTTCCAAAACTATGTTGAATAATAGTGGTGAGAGTGGACAGCTATGTCTTGTTCCGGGTCTTAGAGGAAATGGTTTCAGTTTCTCACCACTGAGAACAATGTTGGCTGTGGGTTTGTCATATATGGCCTTTATTATGTTGAGGTAAGTTCCCTCTATGCCTACTTTCTGCAGGGTTTTTTATCATAAATGGGTGTTGAATTTTGTTGAAAGCTTTTTCTGCATCTATTGAGATGATCATATGGTTTTTCTCCTTCAATTTTTTAATATGGTATATCACATTGATTGATTTCACTATATTGAAGAATCCTTGCATTCCTGAGATAAACCCCACTTGATCATGGTGTATGATCATTTTAATGTGCTGTTGGATTCTGTTTGCTAGTATTTTGTTGAGGAGTTTTGCATCTATGTTCATCAGTGATATTGGCCTGTAGTTTTCTTTCTTTGTGACATCTCTGTCTGGTTTTGGTATCAGGGTGATGGTGGCCTCGTAGAATGAGTTTGGGAGTGTTCCTCCCTCTGTGTATGTTGGAAGAATTTGAGAAGGATAGGTGTTAGCTCTTCTCTAAAGCTTTGATAGAATTCACTTGTGAAGCCATCTGGTCCTGGGCTTTTGTTTGTTGGAAGATTTTTAATCACAGTCTCAAATTCAGTGCTTGTGATTGGTCTGTTTATATTTTCTATTTCTTCCTGCTTCAGTCTCAGAAGGTTGTGCTTTTGTAAGAGTTTGTCCATTTCTTCCAGGTTGTCCATTTTATTGGCATATAGTTGCTTGTAGTAATGTCTTATGATCATTTGTATTTCTGCAGTGTCAATTGTTACTTCTCCTTTTTCATTTCTAATTCTATTGATTTGACTGTTCTACCTTTTTTTCTTGATGAGTTGGCTAATGGTTTATCAATTTTGTTTATCTTCTCAAAGAACCAGGTTTTAGTTTTATTGATGTTTGCTATTATTTCCTTCTTTTCTTTTTCATTTATTTCTGATCTGATCTTTATGATTTCTTTCCTTCTGCTAACTTTGGGGATTTTTTGTTCTTCTTTTTCTAATTGCTTTAGGTATAAGCTTAGGTTTTTTATTTGAGATGTTTCTTGTTTCTTGAGGTAGGATTGTATTGCTATAAACTTCCCTCTTAGAACTGTTTTTGCTGCATCCCATAGTTTCTGGGTCGTCGTGTTTTCATTGTCATTCATTTCTAGGTATTTTTTTATTTTCTCTTTGATTTCTTCAGTGATCTCTTGGTTATTTAGTAGTGTTTTGTTTAGCTTCCATATGTTTGTATTTTTTACAGATTTTTTTCCTGTAATTGATATCTAGTCTCATAGCATTGTGGTCAGAAAAGATACTTGATACGATTTCGGTTTTCTTAAATTTACCAAGGCTTGATTTGTGACCCAAGATATGATCTATCCTGGAGAATATTCCATGAGCACTTGAGAAGAAAGTGTATTCTGTTGTTTTTGGGTGGAATGTCCTATAAATATCAATTAAGTCTATGTTGTTAATGTATCATTTAAAGCTGTGTTTCCTTCTTTATTTTCATTTTGGATGATCTGTCCATTGGTGAAAGTGGGGTGTTAAAATCCCGTACTATGATTGTGTCACTGTCAATTTCCCCTTTTGTGGCTGTTAGCATTTGCCTTATGTATTGAGGTGCTCATGTGTTGGGTGCATAAATATTTACAATTGTTATATCTTCTTCTTGGACTGATCCCTTGATCATTATGTAGTGTCCTTCTTTGTGTCTTGTAACAGTCTTTATTTTAAAGTCTATTTTGTCTGATACGAGAATTGCTCCTCCAGGTTTTTTTTGATTTCCATTTGCATGGAATATCTTTTTCCATCCCCTCACTTTAAGTCTGTATGTGTCCCTATGTCTGAAGTGGTCTCTTGTAGACAGCATATATATGGGTCTTGTTTTTGTATCCATTCAGCCAGTCTATGTCTTTTGATGGGAGCATAATCCATTTATATTTAAGGTAATTATCCATATGTATGTTCTATTACCATTTTCTTAATTGTTTTGGGTTTGTTATTGTAGGTCTTTTCCTTTTCTTGTGTTTCCTGCCTAGAGAAGTTCCTTTAGCATTTGTTGTGAAGCTGGTTTGGCGGTGCTGAGCTCTCTTAGCTTTTGCTTGTCTGTAAAGGTTTTAATTTCTCCGTGGAATCTGAATGAGATCCTTGCTGGGTAGAGTAATCTTGGTTGTAGGCTTTTCCCTTTCATCACTTTAAATATGTCTTCCCACTCCCTTCTGGCTTGCAGAGTTCTTGCTGAAAGTTTAGCTGTTAACCGTATGGGGATTCCCTTGTATGTTATTTGTTGTTTTTCCCTTGCTGCTGTATTTTCTTTGTATTTAATTTTTGATAGCTTGATTAATATGTGTCTTGGTTGTTTCTCCTTGGATTTATCCTGTATGGGACTCTCTGTGCTTCCTGGACTTGATTAACTGTTCCCTTTCCCATATTAGGGAAGTTTTCAACTATAATCTCTTCAAATATTTTCTCAGTCCCTTTCTTTTTCTCTTCTTCTTCTGGGACCCGTATAATTCGAATGTTGGTGCGTTTAATGTTGTCCCAGAGGTCTCTGTGACTGTCCTCAATTCTTTTCATTCTTTTTTCTTTATTCTGCTCTGCAGTAGATATTTCCACTATTTTATCTTCCAGGTTACTTATCCGTTCTTGTGCCTCAGTTATTCTGCTATTGATTCCTTCTAGAGAATTTTTAATTTCATTTATTGTGCTGTTCATCACTGTTTGTTTGCTCTTTAGTTCTTCTAGGTCCCTGTTAAACGTTTCTTGTATTTTCTCCATTCTATTTCCAAGATTTTGGAGCATCTTTACAGTCCTTATTCTGAATTCTTTTTCAGGTTGACTGCCTATTTCATCTTCATTTGTTAGGTCTGGTGGGTTTTTGCCTTGCTCCTTCATCTGCTGTGTGTTTCTCTGTCTTCTCGTTTTGCTTAGCTTACTGTGTTTGGAGTCTCCTTTTCGCAGGCTGCAGGTTCTTAGTTGCTGTTATTTTTGGTGTCTGCCCCCAGTGGCTAAGGTTGGTTCAGTGGGCTGTGTAGTCTTCCTGGCAGAGAGGACTAGTGCCTGTGTTCTGGTGGATGAGGCTGGATCTTGTCTTTCTTGTGGGCAGGAACACATCTGGGGGTTGGGGTTTTGGGGTGTCTGTGACCTTATTATGAGTTTAGGCAACTTCTCTCCTAATGGGTGGGATTGTGTTCCTGTCTTGCTAGTTGTTTGGCATAGGGTGTCCAGCACCGTAGCTTGCTGTTTGTTGAGTGGAGCTGAGTCTTAACATTGGGATGGGGATCTCTGGGAGAGCTTTCGCCATTTGATATTACCTGGAGCTCAGAGGTCTCTGGTGGACCAATGTTCTGCACTCGGCTCTCCCACCTCAGCGGCACAGGCTTGACACCTGGCCGGAACACTAAGCCCCTGTCAGCCACACGGCTCCAAACTCCGGAATTCCACACTCCAGAGGCCCTCCTTTCCAGTGTGCTGCCTCTCACCCTTCCACGCAGGTCCTCCTGAGTTGGTTTTTAATCCCACTCTGGATTTTAGAACTGTGTAGTCTTGGACATGTGACTTATCCTTTCCATGCCTCAGTTTTCTTTTTTCTCACATGAGAGTAATAATAGGATATACTGACACATTGGAAAACCATTAGACTTAGAATGCATTCAAGAAACATTTGTTCCTATCCCACCCCGTGCCTCCTTTCTTTTCTACCCCCCATCTCCTTCCTCCTTAACTCCTACTGTCCCTCCTTCTGCTGCTTCTCCTTGCCCTTTGATGGGAGAGATTGGAAAGATACTTGTTGGAAAATGTGTTGTTTCAGATCTGCCCTTGTAGGATTTTAATTTTTAAATATTTTAAACTGCCAGAAGCAATGGCACCATTAAATAGAATTTAAAAATTAAATCCTCCCAAACCACATTATTCACAAAAATCTTTCAATCTCTGCTTATTAACTTTTACCCGTTATAAATTTTATGTTGTTAAAAATCGTAGTGGATGTACTATTCTTATATTAACTGTGTTCACTGAATTTTGTGTAATAAAAATTTTGCATATTTATCTCTTTTATATTATATTTGGTTACCACATGTAATTATGAATATTTCCATAATGCCCAGTATTTATGTTGTTTTATTTTTTCTTGTTATATGAGTGTCTGCTAAAAGTATTTTGGAAACCACCACTCTCGATGATTGAAAAGGTCTTTTACAGCTCTGACATTCCGTAATTTGATTATTTGTGTAAAGGTCCAAAAAATGCCCAGTCTATAGCCCTTGCTTCCTGTTTTCCATTCCTGTTTCTTTTCCTTCCTGCCTGCCTTCCTCTCATAAACATTTCAGAACTACAGCTCTGGGCCTGATGGCCTTTTAGGCACTGGCAGAACTGGACCCCCTGTAGATCAGATACAAACAGTGGCAAACTCTGGAGGCTGTTTTGCCTGCAAAGGGCTTCCTGAGAGCCTTCCCGAGAGCCTTCGGCACAACCCTCCCCCTCACCCCAACCCTTCTTTGACTGACTTCTGCTCTGAATTACCCCTCACCTCCATCAGTCAGCTGAATGCTCAGCTCTTTTTCACTCTTCCTTTTGCCCATTTGGGCCCTTTCTTGGTCCCTTGGTTCCTGGCTCATCCTCATCCCACCATACCGCCTTTTTTTCTCTCAGTTTTTTGGCTTCTGGCTCTGGACCAGTATATGGTTTTCCTGTTCCCCCACCTGTCTGTCATTTCCAGCACAGTGGGTCTGTGGTGGAGGCTTTCTGTCTGTCCTCACACTGAAAGGCCTGGTGCCTTCACATGTGAGCAAGTGGGAAGACTCCACCTTAGGCCGGTTCTGTGGCTTTTAACTTAATCCTTGAGATGCTGTCAAGTCTTTACCTCTGATTCTGGCAACTTGGCCTATACTTTTGTGTTGAATTACAATCATGGTGTATAGTTTTCTCTTTGACATTAAAATGTTTTATTCATTCAAGCATTATGCATTGACTTCTTTCTGTCTTTCTAGCAGCATGTTGGGTACAAGGGTAACAGTATAGTTAATCTTGGAAAGTTAGTAGAGTTAATCTTGAAAGTTCTCTGTTAGTATGAAGAAGAAATAAGCAAGGATGTAATTACTGGTCCAAGTGTTCAGCTGTCATCATAGAGGTCAGGGTCAAAATTCTGTGATGATGCAGAGTATGGGGATCAGGCTTTGAGTTGGTGGCTCTTACTAACCAGCATTAATCATGATTCTAATTTCTCCTTCTTATTCTTTTTGATGAGTTGGGAATGCAGCCAAGGTCCTCATTTTATTTTTCTTGGTATTCTCTACACAGGGCCTGGCATATAGTAGGTGTTTATTAAATCCTTAATAATAAATGAGTGATACTTTTTCTTATGAGAGAAAATAAATGTTTTTAGAAGAGTCAGCTTTATACCACAGTTTCAGGGAATGAATTGTGATGAAAAGCGAAGATTGCTTTTACTTGAAAGAGGCTGACAAATTTCCCAGACCTGGGATCACTTTATGCAGTGTATGATTTAAGGGTGAGTGAGCATGCCAGAGCGCTCCACTTGAGCTGAGTGATGGGGAATGAGTTGTGGAGCTGTGGTCTTAGATGGTATTTTGTGAAAAATAGTGGGAGATTTATGACTATTAAACAACTTTGTAGCTGCCCCCTTCTTGTCTTGAAGCCTGCCAAATCTCTCCTCCTGTGGTCTGTATCATGTTCCTTCCGGGCATCCATGATGTTCAGAAATATCCACTGGAATGCAGGTTTTCAGGGAACGCACCCAATGGGAGGGGGCTCGAATTTTACACATTCATCTAAAGACATTTGTTTTCTGGAACCGCAGAGTGAAATTCTCACTTTGCAAATCTCTTGTACTGTACTTTCATTCAGTCTTTTCCAATGAGGTTGCCAAAGTTCTTCCTTCCTTCCTGCGTTATAGAAATTGCAAAGCACAGTATATTAGTGACCATTGTCATTATTGATGTGAGTTTAAAAAATTATTAGCAACTCTCCAATTGTGAGTAGGAGACAAGTACAGAAACCTTCAGTATGCTTTGGCAGATCTTAAGCAGAAGGGCTTACCGGGCTGGAACGAGCATTTCAGGCCTTGGTGTGAAGGGGGAATTTATAGTTACTACTGCTTATTGGCTTTTTCCATTCTATTGTCATACTCAGTAGCTTTGGAAGAATTAGAAATGGGATATTTCATCACAAAAAGCCAACCAGAGATGACCTGAATCCATGTTGGGCAAGTACTAGAAAATTGTTAGAGGAAATTTCCTCTAATTATGGGTTTATATCAACATAGGACTTATGGATCAGAGAGAAAATAGGAGTCTGTTTTTTCAATTTTCATGTTTAATTCTGAGAAATTGCAAAAATGTAGAAAAGTTTGAAAAGTAATGAGGATGTTCAGCTACCATACAGGGTTTGTATTTTCTAATATCTTGACATTTTTTTTCATGTCTTATCTTTCAATAAAAGAAATAAACCTTATCTGTAAAATTGAAGCTCACCCTCTTTCCCATTAGCCCCAGTCCTATTCCTGTGCCCTGTGGTAGAGGCAACCATTTTCATGAATTTAGTGTATAACTTTTATAATTTTTAGACCTTTCCGTATACACATATGAGATCAAAGAACTACACGTATACATAAATAATATTGCTCTATATTTATCATTCTGCAACTTGCATTTTCACTTTTTATTAAATTTTTAGAGCTACTCAAATTGAGATATATAAATCAGCTTTATTGCTCTTAAGTGCTAAATATTATTCTGTCATGTGAATATACAACATTTTATTTATCGATTTTCCTCATTGATAGACATTTGAATTATTTCCAATTTGTTCTGTTGTAAATAATGCTGCAATAAACATTGTTCTATGTTCCACCTTACAGACCTGAGTAAAATTTTCCATCGTATATATTTTAAAGGGAATTGCAGTACCAGTTTTCAATTTTATTAGATATTGCTAAGCTACTCTCCTGCGTAGTTGAACCAATGTACGTTCCCACTGGCAAAGGATGAGAGGTTGAGATTTGTTGTCCTTCATTCTCTGTAGCACTCGCTATTGTGAGACTTAAAAGTTTGCCAACTATGATGGACAAAAAAATAATTGCATCTTGTTTTAATTTGCATTGCCTTTAGGACTAGTAAATTTGACCATCTTCTCTTTTATTTATTGACTACTCAGGTTTCCTCTTCTTTGAATTGTCTGAGTTTTCCTTTGCCCATTTTTTATTATATTTTTATTTATTTAGGGATATAGGTATTCTGGATGCTAATATTTTATTGTAGATGTTGCAAAAATTCTCTAACGGGTGATTTAAAATGTAAAAGTAATTCTTTGCCACAGGTCGTTAGAAAATTTGGCAAGTACTTAAAGATTAGAGAATTATTTGTAGTTCTTAGGATTCCGATTTACCCTGATTTCCCTGTTCCCATTTTAAGCATCCTTCCTTAATCCAGGTAAAAGAAAACATTAAATATTTCCACTTATGTTTCTGTTATTTCATTCTTGATATACTGTGAGTGTATTGCTTCAGTTTCAAGGGGAGTTCTTTATTCTGGGGCAGGTAGAATGCAAATTTAAGACATTGTCTTGTCCATTTCTTTCATATGATAATTGTGCTTTTCTGAATCATGCTTCTAAGCATAATTTTCAACATCACTATTGAAAAGATCACATGGAGTTCATTTTGCTAAAAGCCAAGTCAAAGAACTGGTAGTTAGAACCTTGGTTTGTAGCGGTTTTCCCCAACATCCAGCCATGAAAGTCTCACCAAAAGGCATAGTTTGCAAAATTGTTCTCTTCCTGGATTCTTTTCCATGACTTGAGTTTATAAATGGACACTTAGCAGAAAAGTAATTAAGTGCTAGGCGAAGAATGATGACTGCAAAACAGAACTCAAGCCACACAGTTTTTGCTTTGACTACAATTGGAAATAAAAGTTAAATCGCTATTTTACTCTTGGTTACAAAACTCGTATGTTTTTCCCCGTCAGAGGTATTTGCTGAAAGGTAGTTTCTTCCAGTAATTTTAGGAAAAGCTGTCATCAAGTTGTCAACAGCCCAAATTGATATTAAAAGCACCAAGAAATATCACAATATAGCAACCTAAAACTCATCCTGGAATTTTAGGCTTTTTTTAGCAACAAGGTGGAGTAGAAACATTGACAGAGAAAGAAGCTATGGCCTCTTATGGAGGAAGTACAGTAGATTTGTGGAAGGACATTCCCCATTCCTCTGCCGCATATATCCTGCCTCGAGCATTGAATAGATGCCATATTCAGAACATGTCATTGTGTCTCATTTATCATGTAGGGATAACAGGAGACCTTGATGCCAAATGGAGAAACACCTGGTGATTCTAATGTTTGAATTTTAATCTAATTGCTGACTCTTTTACATTGTTGCAGCATCCTAAATGTCTAATGATGCAGTATCTTGCAAATCTTGGGTACTTTTTGAAACATTTTTCTTGGTGACTGAACTTTGATCTTTCTAGACCCAATACCTTTGGATCAAACTTGAAACACCATATATTTCTCTTGCTGCTGAGATGAAGTAATGCTACCCGAAATCTGTCTCTACCTTAGGGACAGAGCTTCTGCTTTTGTGGCATTCAGAACTCTTTCTGTAAGTCTCCACTGAAAGCTGCTTAATCAAACATCTCAAATGTCAGAAACGGGGTTTAAAGGGTTTTTCTAGCAAGTAGGTCTAATCTCCTACTTAGTTTTGATTCCTATAATGTCGATAATCTCTTTGGAGAAAAGGCCTCCTCCTACCAGGGCAAATATATCCCATAGAATGTATTTCCTTTTCCAGAAAGAAAAATGTAGCATTAATGAAATTTACTTTTTCATGAAGCTTGGAAAGGTTGTAAGCTTAGGATTTTGATCCTAGCAGATGTTCTTTTTTGGATATTAAAAAAAAAAAAAAGTAGTGTTTGATTCAGAAGTCTCAGTAAGAATTGCAGTGGTGGTGCTTCGTACTCCACGCAGCCACACTCAGAATGTGACATACTGGTCATTAGCTCTGAGTGACACCTGACTCTCCGGCTGTGGTCCTTTCCTCCTGCCTTAGCCCCCATGGATGTAGTGTTAGGGAAAGAGAGTTAGTAGCCTGCGTCACACTATATAGAATCGAATGGTTAAAAGAGCCTTGTATACAGTTAAAAAAAAGCATCTTCGTAGATAGATTTCAGAATATTTTCTTTTAGACTTTGAAATGGCAAAGTTTTGTCGACGACCACTGTATTTCAAATTTCAGATGGGTTTTTCAGTGCTATTGTAAAATGTAGCCAGAACCCCAGTTGCAGGGTCTGCAATGGTTTGTATCCTTCTCTAGGGTCACTTCATGCTGCCAGGCCTTTTGTCTTCAGCTCCCCATTATCTCCATGCCACTGGGTCCAGTAAACCAGGCTTGTTTGTCCCATCCACCCTGGGGGCAAAGCTCAGTCTCTTCACTGGTTTCCATAGAAATCTCCGCACAGTGAACATTCGATCTGTGGGAAGTATTGGTAGGAGGCCTGTGGCAGAAATCGAAGTCTGCATCATTTCCTGCCTTCAACTTCTCCTTGCCTCCTCCTCCTTGAAGTTCAGCACAGTAAACAAACCATCCCCTTGTGTCAGAGCCCTTCCACCTGTACCAAGTCCCCTGGAAGCTTGGTAATCGACCCTACACTTAGCAGAATATTATCTCAACACAGACAACTCTTGCTTCCTAAGAAGAGTCTTGGTCCGTAATATTTTCTCCAAACCCAGATCCCGAGGAGACAAGTTGGGTAAATGAAGGTATTTAGTGTTTGGTGTGGCTTCATGTCGGTGTGGTTTTTTTCACGCAGTCCTCCGGCGACAGCGTTGCCGCCTCTCCGAAGAGCCGCTACACACCCCTGCCTTCTGCTTCCAGGGAACTCACCAGTCATCGAGGTAGGAACCCTGCTTTTTATTGCTCTCAGTGGCTGCAGGGAGGGACACCGGCCTGTGTGGAGCTCGGGGCTCATTACTGCTGTCTCGGCACTTTGGAAGGAACACAGTGCTTTTCAAGTCCTTGATGAGAAAACCATACCTGTCAAGCCTAGTGATTTTCACTCATATTCAACAGAATTTAGTGGCAGTCTATTGGGAAGGCAAATAAGTCTATGGTGGAATATAATTTTGTGATACTTTTTCTTTAAACAAAGAGATTATCGTACTTAAAAATTACTAAGGAGGTCATTTCCTCCAGGGAAAATGATGGAGAGAAATTAGGAAACTCACTAATATTTGTAAAAGTGTCACTGTTTGGGAGTATAATAGCTGAAATCTGTAATTTCGAAATGAATGAACTCTACGTTACAGCTAGAAGGAATTCCAGTTTGCCTAGTAACATTAAGGCGAATCAATATGCAGTTTTCCCTGAATTCTCTGATCCTTGAAACTTTAATTTGGCTCACCCAGTTCTTCCAAAGCCTTGAATTCCTATTGCCATCTCTAAAGTCTGCAAGGAATATAATTTAAGCATGCTTTATCCCTAACCTGGCTGCTCAGGCCAAGGACTATGTGACCAGCTTTGTTGGAATTAGTTAGGACAGGAAGAGGCCACGTGATGTAACTTGTTTACCCCATTTTATTCTGGTTATGACCACAGTCATGTTTCGTAATTGTGAATCTACCTTCCAAGGATAAGTAAGAACAGGCTAAGATTGAGGGCATTACATACTTTAAACATTGCTTCTCCAAGCAGGAAATTACCCTTGTACATGCAGGGGACACTGAATAAGGCCTCTTCCAGCTTTGTCATCCAAGCTGCACAGCAGGATGAGTGGGTCGGAGCCAAGTCTGTAGAGATTATCAGAAAGTAGAGCTGGCCCTCTAAGGAAGACATGGAGGTTTCAGGCAAATGGCACACTTATATTCTGCAGGAAACGGTCCACAGAGTAATGCAGGATTCCAGGTGTCTGTGACTTGGACCTGTGTTGTCTGTTTGATGTCTGGGCCCAGTGGAACTTTTCTACATTTAAATATGTGTTGGTTCAATTAGGGTTCAACTGTGATTCCGTTCAGTAAGTGTCAAACTTGTGAAAGTCAATTTTGCTCAAAGTCAGGTAGAATAAATAGCTTCCGGCATGTTATATTTTGAGGGGTGTGAACAGATCTCTTCTGCTGAATGTCCTTTTGAAGGTTGTGAGTATATCCCTTTAGAGACTGTTTTACTGGGTGGCGGGGGGTGGCGGGGATTCCTCTAGGCAAACAATAATACGCTCTCTAGAAGGAATAACAAATTAAGCCTAGCATCATATGCTCATAGATCGTCTCTTGCATTTGAATAAGGGTAGTTTTAACTGTGTAGCCCATTGACTACATGAGTAGCAACTGAAGTCTCGGAGCCCTCAAGCCTACTTGAGTTGATCTGGCCACGAAATTGAGATTTCACAGCAGGAGGACCCCATAGTGATAGTCATCAGTAATAGAGCAAAGGTCATCTGTCGTCATAACAGTAAAATAAAGAATCTGAACCTTGAAGAAATGGAATATAAAACAATAGTTTTGAAGATATTTTGGTTAATATTTGGAATATGGAAAAATACCTAACATGCTTAGAGTGAAAATAGGCCCCCTTGAATGATATCAGAGCCCAACATCAATAGGGAAAACATTACTTAAAGGGAGCCAAGAGCAGATGTCTTGAATTTCCTGAGTAATTAATACACATTTAATGCATTTGAGGCATTAGTTGCCTGATCTGTGCTAAGTACTTGGATGTTGAAAAGAGCAAGACAGCGTCATGAAACGACGGCCAGGTCTTTGGACTTACGTTCATGAGGAGACCAGTAAAGAGAGAACCAGAGAAGCTCATTAGGCTGAATTATTATTGGACTGATGTGCGTGGGGAAAATATGTGACTGATATATTTCACCTTGGCATGAATCATGCAGTGACAAATGAAGAAAGCCATAGTTTGCAACATCCAGAAAGAAACCACTTAATGCCATCTTGGTTTATTTTGTATTTAAGTGAAAGAAATTATTCTAAATTTCTGATTCCATAAATCACCAAACTTTTTGAGTGTCATTTGTTAATATTTTCATGGCAACAGCCTACAAACATTTATCCAGAGAGGTACTTCCACGTTGTGAAGGCAAATGACACCAATTCTTTCCCAGGTGAAATCCTCCATGATGTTTGAAAGTTGGTCTATAAAGTCCTAAGTGGAAATTCTATTTGTAAATAATTTTTGGTTCATTCGGTTCCCAATCTCTTTTCATTCCGCACCAACGACTACACAAACTGTGGGCAGTAGTTCATGTGCAAATTGCTATATTTCTATACTTGCCATCTTCCCTTTGTTTGTCCTTTTATGTAACTTCCAATGTCGAGTATGATAGGCCAGAGATTCATGTCCTAAGGACTGTAGATTCAAATGCAAAGGAAGTCTGGGCCCAGAATAATGATCAGCAGACAGGGGACTCTATTTTTCCATCCGTAACGTGTAGAGAATCTAAACCTCATGGGGACAGTAATGCCCAGTACTTTGTTCTTCCTGCATGAAATTTTTACTGATCTTACCTGTATTGAATTTTTCCCCTAGTTGAGGTACTTACAATATTTGTTTCTATCTCCTTTGTGCCATTGCTCATATTCTGCTTTGTATGACAGGGGTCAGGACTATGTATGTCTTGAACTCCTCATGAATGAAAGCTCCCTGAGGGGCAGTACAGATTCTAACTCTCCTTCCCTTTCACGTCATTAACTCCTACTCATTCGTCAGGTATCAGCTTCAGTACAACAGCTCCAAAGAAGATTCCTCTGATCTCACCCTATCCATTTGCTTTAGGTCAGTTTTCCCTTTTCAGGGACTGTCTTCCCAGATGGCAGCTCTTGGCGGTGGGGCGGAGGTGGGGGGGTTGATGTGGGGTAGGGGGTGGAGGTGCTGATGTCTGTTTACTCGCCACTATTTTCGCAGTGCCTGGCACAGGGCCTCCTACTTAATCAGCGATCAATAAATATTTGTTCAATAAATGATGAGTGATAGAAACCCAGGGGAAAGTCAGTGACTTAGGTACCTCTTGTTGGTATCTAAGTACCCCCGTTGCATGTAAATTGCGAGGTAACTAGATTGCATCTGAGGAAGGAAACCCATCTGCCTTTGGGGGTGATCACATACTGAAGGGAGCAGCCTGTCTTGTGGACGTCAGACCTCAACTCTGTTGCTTTCAGAAACCCACACACACCATCTTGGATTGGAGCTGTATCTATTGGTTCATTGCCAGAAGGCATTTAGCCGTATTGCACAACTTCCAAGTAGATAGTTATTCTAATGTCAGAGTTTCCAAACGCTGGTGTTTTGATGATGGAAAGGACTAGGATGAATTAAAGCAACTCATGGAATTATTTTACTGGAACAGAAGTTCTCAAAGAAGGGGATGGAAGTTCAGTAAGATGCAGGTTGTGGTAAAGATAGGGTTTTAGAATGGTCCGCTTAAAGTCTCTCTGAGAATTCTCCTCTAGGTCTGAGCATGTCTTCAGAATATGGGGAATATGGGGCTATGTCAGTGATTCCAACTGCTACCCAGTGATAGTCTGCATACATACTACCTCCTCAGTGGGTAGCCACATTATGAGGAATGTTGAAACGTTTATCACAGAAATGGATATACCCCTGCATGCCACTCTATCTGGTAGCTGTTAGAAGCAGAATTTGCATCTTTATAGACCATTGTGTCTTTTGGGAAAACATTTCTATTTAGAGCATAGACCATAAATAAACCCAATAAGGTGGAGAGGGTAAATGTTAGTTTTCCCATTTAACAGAGGAAGACACCCCCAACAATTGCTAGGGGAGCTGAATCACTCAGCAACAGAGGCAAGGAAAAAGCATCCAAGCTCTGTGTCCTAGATTCCCAGGCCACCCCAGACATTTGTCCTTTACACAGGACACATAAAGCAATCCGCTGCCTGGGGTGCTAAGGCTGTGGTAAAGTACAGCGTCCTTGCCAACTTCTGTCAAAAGAGTTGCCTGTTACTCCCCTCCCTCCACCCTTTTTAAAAAATTACAAATCTATACATTCAGGAGCAGAGATAGTTTGAAAAACCAAAGGGAAAAATGCTATGGTATCAACCTGAATTCAGACAGGGAAAATTGAATGCACACCATTCAAATTATGAAGGGCTTTAATGTAAGGAATGAGAGGCTTACACATACAGGAAAGGACTGACAGGGAAGGTGTCACCCAGAGTCTCACCTCTGTGACCGGTGATTCTCAAGAGCTGCTGAAGATTCTGTGCATCTCAGGAATACTTGGGAATCTCCTCCTGACTTTCTCGGTCTGCAGCACCAAGGCGGCGGTGATTCTCAAGAAGTTCTTCAAAGGTTAGGACTACCCACGCATTGCCCTGCCCCTCCTCTCTGGATTTCCACATCATACTCAGTGTCTCTCTTTGGCCCTCTCTAACCGAGAGCTATGCACACAGGGAATTTTGGGAAATGTAGTTTCTAGTTTCTCCTGTGAGCTGCAGAGAAAACCTCAGAAGGGGATAGTGGTGATGCCCAATTAAAACAGCCAAGGGCTTCCCTGGTGGCGCAGTGGTTGAGAGTCCGCCTGCTGATGCAGGGGACACGGGTTCGTGCCCCGGTCCGGGAAGATCCCACATGCCGCGGAGCGGCTGGGCCCGTGAGCCATGGCCGCGGAGCCTGCGCATCTGGAGCCTGTGCTCTGCAACGGGAGAGGCCACAACAGTGAGAGGCCCGCATACTGCAAAAAAACCCCAAAAAACAGCCAAGCCGGCACATCTACCGTAATCCTACCTTGCCAACCGCTATCACGTTGAGGGTCCCATTCCAATTGTTTGCACGCACATTTTGCAAAGTAATTGCAAACCCAGTGAACATCCCTGAATTATTACTTTTTTTCCCCTGATGCTTATACAGTCTTGAAGATGTGCCATAGTTAACTTGTCAGATTAAGCATTGGACTTTAAAAGTATGAAAGAAAGAAAGCAAGAAACGAAGGGGAATCTGTTACGAAAAGCTGCTTAGAGATGATAATACCCCACTTCTATCCATCGTTGGCAATCTTGCCATTATTTTTATTGACACAGTCGTTAGAAGCTCGTCCTCTTCTCCAACCAGGGGCTTGGTCTGTTTGTTTTGGAAATTGATTGCTGGGACCATCACAGAGTGATTTACATAGCAACTTATCATAATTAGTTATTGTTTGCAGTTTCCTTAATGTGAGTTGCATTTTATGCTTAGCAATTGATTTTTCTGTATTTCTCCATGAAGCAACTCAATGTGTGTCATCCAAAAAAGAAAAAAAAGGTGGAAGGAAAAACTGCTGGCGTTTTTTAGTTTTATTTTTTAAACAGTTTTAGCCTGAGATATCATAAAGTACCTTTTCTCAGAAGCCATAAATGCAGAGGGTTTTGCTTCAACTATTCAAATAAGCCAAAGTGAAATAAATCAGAGGAAAATTAAATGGATGTAGGTGAAGATGTGTCAATGTAGGCAGAGATGTTTGGGATGGGGAGATGTTGGCCAGAAAAACTGTACGCCAGCAAGCAGAATACTTCCGGGAGGGCACAAGATGGGGCTGCTTGATAACCAAACTTCATCACAATTTGTTTTAGGCTTATAGGATTTGGAAGCAATCTGTCTCTTTCAGACAACTTAAAAACCTTTTTCTATTTTTCATATTTGTACCATTTTGCTAATGTCAACCCACGGGGAATGTGAAAGCTTAAGTAGACTTGATCATTATAAACAAAATCCACGCAGAATAATAGCAAAGACTCAAGGAAAACAGGTGCATTTATCTGGGTTCTCTTACCAGTTCAGCATCAAGGAGTCTTTTTGCCTATTGCTTGTTGGTTCTCATTGACCATTTAAAGAGATGGAACAAGCAATCTGATGGTTATGGTGACTTTGCCTGGTAGGTCTCACCTAAGATCAGACCCATGACTCAGGCAGCCTGTTTGTTTGCTGCCTTCAGTCTTCCAGAATATTTTGATTAGTCTTTCAAGGGAGCTAACCATCACATGGTTTCTCATAAAATGTGACTGATTCATTGAAGGTTCATAGAAGTATGATGGATCCAACTCTCCTCTATGGAAAGTGTATTGAAAGCTGTGGAAAAAAGAAAGAAACAAGGAGGTGGGTAGGGAGAACAGGCGAGGGAGAAGGAGAGAAAAAGAGAGAGAGAAGAAAACAGAAAAAGAAAATCACATTGGCAATTGACAAGGAAGCCTTCTTTGCTGAGGCGGACACGGTTGGTCTGTGGGTCCTGCCAAGCAAGTACATGGCCTCGGCTGCCATCTCTCAGACTCCATGCTGTGGCTTTGCCCTGGCTGTGTGAGGAGAGAGTGTGTTGGTTCCCTGTGCAGAGCTATTATTAGCATTTTCTAATTATGTAAAATACTTTGATGACATTTTCAACAGAACCCCTCACTTTAGTTTTTTCTTCCCTTCATAATGCTTTCATGGGCTTAGAATCTTGGTGGAAGTCTCAGATGCTGAGAGATGCTAATGTTTCTTTTATTTAATCGAGGTGACTAGTGATTTGACAGTAGTGGTTGACAGGTTTATTTTATCTGTGTGGCAGCGGGAGTCTATTTTCAGTCTGTGCACTCTGTTCCTAAGTAAAAGGACTTTACTAAGTGCTGAATAAATTGTACCTTCCTTTGATTCTAGGCCTTGCTGAAATGGTTTAAAAACAGTAGTCTGGGTCATCAGATTCATTTCCCTGCTGCTTTGCAGGGTCAATAGCTTCACTCTGTGTGGAGCGGGGCTGGGTAGATTGGAATGGAGGGTGGTGTAGATTAAAACTTCCGCATATATATAGATAGATGTGCAAGTGTGCGCTCGCTGTCTGGGAAGCTGGCAGTGATGGAAGAGCAAGCCAAGTGGAATCTGAAGATGGATGAATCTGTTAGACTATTACCAGGACTGGCATGGACTTTAGCCAGGAACTTGAAGCAGCCTCCTTTAAGTGTGTGAAATCCATAGGGGTCCATTTCGTATCCTTTTTCTCCAAGGATGATTTTTCATTTGCAGTCTCTTCAATTGCTTTATTTCTAGTCTTTGGGCAGATCTGTGTGCACTCATAGGCACAGAGGGGCTGTGGAGTTGGTTCTTCCATTCCAGAGCAAAGCAAGGAGGGCAGAACGGAATCTGGCTGCACACCCCCAACAGCAATCAACCTTCCTTCTGTAGGATGAGAGATCGAAGGATAACCCTTGCCCCAACAGACAGACCAAATACAAAATAGTGATAAAAATATGTCCCTCTGTTTAAAAAAATAATGGAGGGTCCGGAATTGACAGGGTTGAAGATTCTAAATGTCCTGAAGTTTTAGAGACTTGAGCTGTTTCTTCTCCTTCCGTTGCAAGGGAAGAGCTGGGACATGGTCAAATATGTCTCCTGAGATGACAAGTATTGCCCTGAGCACTGTCATTCAAGGAGTCCTTCAGTATGTCTTTATCTTGTATCCACTGTGAACAAAGTATATGTTAGGGTTTGTGGAGAGCTCAGAAACAGAGAGCATGGAATCTGTCTTATAGTTTGATTGTGGAGATACCAAAAATGAAGCAATGCCAACCAAACAGATATTATATATTATATAATTAAGAGTTGCCTCACTTGGTAAAAGCCATGTAAATGCTAAAACTGCTTAGAAAAGAAGAGAATCAGTAAAGGCTAGAATAGTCAGGCATGGCTGTTTGGAGGGTATTGGCATTGAGCTTTGAAGGACAAGTAGGGCATGAGTTGGTGGATGGCAAAAGAAGGGCGCTCCAGAAAAAGGAAATGGGTAAAGAAAAGGTAAGAATAGTTAGAACTGACTGGAGGAAGGGGCCCAGTTTTGAAAAATTCAGAAATAAGTTTACTTGTAGAACAGATTTGTATTATGGCAGGCCTTGAACAGGCAGAAGCATCTAGATTGGATTTAAAGCTGTGCTATATGCTTATTAATCTGAAAGCAGTATGCAAGGGGATTGGAAAGAGAAGAGCCAGGACTTGAGGAGGCCACGTGGGATGGCCTTGAAGGGAGTGTGGTCCAGTTTTGGAAGCTTTGGATTTCTTGACACCAAGCTATGTGACTGCAGACTCTACTGCCTCCAAACAGCAGGTTTCAAGCAAAGGTAATTGAGGCAACAATTTGGTAACAGATGGGGAGGACAGCTGGGGCCAGGACACTGCCAGTGGAGCAGGGGTGGGGGCGATTGTAAAGGGAACCTTACAGCCATGGTGGAGTTGTGGTTTGAGGTTGCTGATGGTTTGGTCTCAGGGTATCCCTGGCTCGGGTATCAGAGAAAATGGACAATCGATGCTTTTCCTCCCCATGTGATTCAGAGTCTTTCTGACGTTGGCTTTTGAAACCAAAATTTAGAGCCCAGCATCAATTAAGATAATGGTGAAGTAATCTAGCATTTGATGCTGAAGGATGGAGTAGCTGGCGAATAGGGGAAGAAATATGAGAACGATTCTGTAACAAATGCAATTGGCTGACTTAATGACTGATTGTAGTTAGAGGTAGAGGGTACCAGAGAACAGACAGCTGCGAGGAAGCTGGCCTGGTTCATGGGAAGCTGTAGTCTCTGCCTGTACCCCTTCTCACATTCCTCCTTGCAGGATTCTCCACTGCCACTCAGGCATGAGCTATAATCTGGCCTGTTAAATGGAAGACTGCTGGAATTAATGTAGTGGAGCTCGTGGCAACAGGAACAAACATATAAGAAGCAGGCAGGGAAGCCACAAAAATGTGTTCTCATTCGAGCCTTTGGCTCAAGATGAGCTACATTCTTTTAAAAACGAATAAGGGCTCAGGGTGTTTTATTCCTGAATCTTGGGTTTCTGGAAGGAGAGCTCTTTGAAAGCCAATGCTTTTGGTCTAGATTGTTCTGCTGGGAGCTCTGCCCAGCCTTAACTTCCTAGGCCCAGGTCTTCCCGCTCATTTGTTTCCCCTTCTCTTAGAGAAAACTTTACCCCTGCCCCAGGTTTTTCCTCATGTAGAGCTTTTACAACCTTTTTGGAACAAATAAACAAACATCTGGAATCGTGTGGTCCATTTAATTAAAAAGTTTGCGTTTGGCCAGAAATGGTAAAATCATGAAAAATGGCCTGTCGGTGAGCTCAAGAAGGCCAAACGATGACGTCGTTGGCTGCAAGTGGATTGAAACTGAGTGAGTGAACACCTGCTCGGTTCAGCCTTCTGTCCTCCTGTTCCCCCTTCCAGCCATTAATATTTACTGCTCTGGTTCTTCATCCGTCCTAATGCAATTCTTGGTTGAGGCTGGTCGGGGGACGGGGCTGTTACTTTTCCAATAACTTGGGGTTTGTCGGGATGTGTGTACTTTATGAAGGGTGTGGAATTGGGCTTTTTGACTTCTCAGTTCCCTTAATCAGAATTCCATATGCTTCAGGTCATTGCAGGGGCCTCTTTCTGTTTCTTCAATCAGTCAGCCGACCGTGGTTTTTTTTCAGACGCACTCTGGACTGGGAGGTTGTGGGAAATGCAAGGGAAGCTGTGGGCTCTGCCTTCAAGAAACCTATAGTCTAATTGGAGAAAGAAGGCCCTACACACACAGAAAGCAGAGGTCAGGCTAGATGCAAGAGTGCAGGAAAGGGAGAACGGAAGCATGGGGTTAGTGAGAACAGAAGTATGCGCAGGTGGCTTCCTATGAAGGTTAGTGAGAACGGAAGTATGGGGAGGTGGCCTCAGATGAAGATGAGAACTGAGTTGAAAGCAAATAGATGAAAGGAGAAAGCTGGGTTTATCTTATCTCACAGGAGCAGCCACTGCTAAGTTCTTTTTACTCAGGTGTAAAGAAAGGGCTTTACTCCCTCCATTCTCTGCTTCCAGATATCTAAGACCCCTTTCTCCAAGTCACCTCATAGAAACCTACAGACTGAGAGAAAAACATGTGCTTAATACAGAAACACAGTTTCACAATAAATCTTCCATCCCCTGCCTCTCCACTTATACAGTTCCGCCCAGTTGTTGCTCCTGTGTACTTTGAATATAAAAATTCTAAAGCCACCACTGGAGTGAAACCATTTATATAGGTGACAAACTTGGAGGAATCTTCCCTGGGCCGTTTCAGAGTGTGAAAGAGAACTTGGGGAGGGACCAAGTGGAGTTCTTGCTTAATTTCTGGCCATAATCTAGGTGAGGTACACGTGCGAAGGAACGTTATCGCAGGGGTTAGCCAGGATGATTCTGTTTTTCTGACGAGCTCCCTCAGCAGGGCCTGCCTGTGGTGAAGTAAAATATAAGTTCCATTTGCATATTAAGAGAAGAATGTTGAGAGTATTTGGCTTTGCAGAGTGTAGTGCTCTGATATGTCTTCCACTTGAGAATTTAATCCCAGGATAAAGTCATTCTGAAAAAAAAGATGAGAAGTCTTTCTGTTGTTGTTGTACAGAATACGAAGGAAGTATCTAGGGAGCTGGAAATACAGTGGGTGCCATTTAGGTTGGATCTAAGGAAAGGATGAGTATTGTTGAACTCAGGTGTGGATTGGCAAGGGTGATTGGGAAACCACCATTCCCCAAGGCCTTTTACTGCTCATCTGTCTTTGAGAGTTGAATAGTGTAGCCTGGAGGAAGTGAAATGAAATTTATACAACTTTCAAATCCAATCAGGATTTGAAACACAGATCCAGGGTTCTCTTTGTCAATGCTAGTTCAGCTTTTTTTTTTTTTTTTTTTAATTAAATGAAACCAGGGTTTCACCTTGACCCCTCCGGACTTTTGCAAGCACAGACAGATACAAGACCATGTTGGAAAAACACTCCACTGTTGTCAGAGGAGTTCTTAGTCCTGGACTCTTTATTATTCTTGTGCATCTGTTTCTTTAAATACTCTCTGCAGAAGCATTAGCATGAAAATAAAGAGTATAGCAACTTGGAATTTTCCATTTGTAGCTTCCTTAGTCTGTGGGGTCAAAGTTCTATCCTCAGGGATGCTAATGCAAACTTTGTGTGCTGTTCCAGGGCAAATGTTTCTCAGCTAAAAGCCAAGAGGGGGTGGGGAGCCAGGAAAATAATGCAATGCTAATTCCCAAACACAGACTGCCTGGAGATTCCAATTTAAATTGCTGCTCCCTTACCCCTCTTCCCACCCTCCCCCAAAGAAAAAAAATATCCTGTGTTGGAAGGACAGACATCTGTGTAAGAGCAATAAAACAGTCTTCCCTCTTGTGGATTAGCTCTTCATTCCTTTATTTATCTTGCTATACCTCATCAGTTTCTCCAAAATCAAGGAGAGTCAAAAAGGATAAGATGCAGTCCCTTTCTTTGTTTTTGATTAAAGAAACCCATAGAGCCATTCTCCCACACAATTTATTTTTTTCCTCAAGAGAGAGCTTTCCTCTTATGTCTAATTTCTCCCTTTCTTCATCTGCTTCCCTGGAATCTTTCTAGACCTTGCTTCATACAGTGTACAAATCAAAGACGTAAAGTCCCCTGGAGAACAGGTTAGTCAGGGCAGTGAGTGCTGGCATATCTGGGAGATTGTAAAGCATAAGAAGAATTAAAACAGCATAAGGAACATGTTCTACAGCCTCCTTTTCTTCTTCTGAATCCCTAGAAATTTGTTAATTAATTAAACAGATATCTAAGGAATATATACTTTATTCCAAGCACTGTTCTAAACATTAGGGATAGAGGGATGAATAAAACGGACAAAAATCTCTGCCTTCAGAGAGTTTACATTCTGGTAAGACAAAGGATTTGATAATTCAGATTAAAAAAAAGAAAAGCCCCATAGAATATGTTAGAGAGAAGTATATGATGAAAAACAGGCAAAGGAGATGAGGGGTTGTATAGTGGTAATTTGAGGCTTGATAGCCAGAGAAGCCATCACTGAGAAAGTGGCATTGAAGTAACAACTTTAAGGAGGTGAGAGATGGGAACTTGATAATATCTGAGAGAAAAGTCATCCAGGCAAAGGAAAGAACAAGTGCAAGGCCTTGAGATAGGAGCATGCCTGGCATACGTGAAAAAGAGCTAGGAGGCCAGTGTGGCATCTTGTAGGCCATTTACTATTACTGAGGCAGGAGGCTGTCTTAAGGTGTTAGCAAAGATGATGGAAGTGATATTACACTACTCTACACTACTCCCTACAGGGGAATTTTAAAAAAACCTAACCAATAACTAACTGAAAAACAAGATGGGATATTGTTGTTGATCAGGAACTATGTAGACTTTGTGCAAGATGGTTAAGGTAGTATGGAAGAGACCTTCTTTAAAATGTAGGCCCAGCTTCAGGTGTTTGTTAAGCACAGGGAGCTGCTGGGGACCTCACAGCAGCCGACAAGGGAGGCCTTCTCCATGGGTAGTCACGTGGGTCAACCCGTCCGTATGCCTGTCCCCATCCTTACTTCAGGCATCACTCAACAGAGCTATCTTTAAGCCAGAGTAGTAAGTATGAGTGACTGGAAGAGTGAAGTAAGATGGAAAGAGTTGGTAGAAATGTAATAGTCATAATAGATGGGAATGGGCCAAATCAAAAGGCAGAGTACTCCCAGACTTGGTAAAAAAAAAAAAAAAAAAAAAAGGAAACGTAAAATAAAATGCTTTTTATTTTTTTTTTTAACTTTTTGAAAGATTTATTTATTATTTATTTATTTAATTTATTTTTGGCTGCGTTGGGTCCTGGTTGCGGCACGTGGGATCTTCGTTGAGGCATGCGGGATCTTTCATTGCGGTGCGCGGGCTCTTCCTTGCGGTGCACGGGCTTCTCTCTAGTGTGGCGCGCAGGCTCCAGAGCGCGTGGGCTCTGTAGTTTGCGGCACGCGGGCTCTAGTTGAGGCGCGGCGCGCAAGCTCAGTAGTTGCGGCACACGAGCTTAGTTGCCCACGGCACGTGGGATCTTAGTTCCCTGACCGGGGATCAAACCTGCATCCCCTGCATTGTAAGGTGGATTCTTTACCACTGGACCACCAGGGAGGTCTCAATAAAATGCTTTTTAAAGAGATATTTACAATAAAATGACATAGGAAGCTTGAAAAATACAGGGATTACGGGGGCGGGCGGAAGAAAAAAGCAACTTGATACATGCTAAAAACCCAGGAATAGCAATGCTAATATCACACAAAAAAAAGGCTCAAGATGATTACTGAAATGATGAGGAGGAATATTTTTTATAATTAAGAAGATATAATGGGAAGCTATAACAATCATGAATCTCAATGCATATAACAACAAAGCTTTGAAATACATGAGGCAACAACTCCTAGAAATACTATAGGTAAAACTGACAGCCACAGTCACACGTGACATCTTAAGCGTATCTCCCATAGAAAATGACAAGTAAGTGACCAGAGATTTCACAATATGTATATTTTGTTAAACAACAAACAAAATGGACATGCTTTTTTTAAAAAAAGAAATATATGGAATAGTCACAAAAGCTATCCAGAAATTGAGTCATAAATGAAACTGTAGGGCAATGTCTTTTACAAATGTGAGTAGAATAATCTTCAGTGAGAAATTAACAATAAAATTAACAATAAAACAATGAAATGTAGTAAAAAAAAGTACTTGCCTAGTGACCAAGCAGGATTTATCTTAAAATTGAAAGGATAGTTTACTATTAGAATTTATCAGTAAACTTGTCATATTGGAATATTAAAAGGAAAAATATGTAAGATAATGGTAATAGATACAAAAGAAAGGAAAGAAGAAAAAGGAAGGGAGAGAGGGCGGGAGGAAAGGGAGAGAGAGAGAAAGAGAAAAAGAAGGAAGAAAAGGAAGGAAGGGAGGGAGAAAGAAAGAAAGCAATGAATTTAATAACCTTTTTTGCTCACATCTCTTAGCAAACAAGGAATAGGTGGGAACTTCCCTAACTTGATAAAGATTATCTGTCCAAAACCTACGACAATCTGCAGAGAGAAGAATAAAGAATTAAAAATGTTCTCATTAAAGTCCCTGAACAGGCAAGTAAGGAATATTCTATATCCCCTTGGAGATGCTAGCCAAAGCAATAAGATGTACTACAACAACAACAAAAGCAAAAAAGAGAGCAATAAAAGTAGCAGTAAATACAGCATTATTTGCAGTCAATATGATTTACATCATTTTTCTGTAACAGACCAGATGTTAAATATTTTAGGATTTGCAAGGCAGAAGATATTTGTCACAACTACTTAGCTCTGCCTTTACAGAATATAACATGACAGAACTAAGGCCCATCATATTGGTAATAGGAAAAAATGTAAATGTGCTTAATTCACCTATTTAAAATACTTTCAGACTGGATCATAAGGCAAAACCCAATTCTCTGTGTTATATAGAGAAACAAACAAATTGAGTCAGAAAAGCTGAAATAAAAGGCTGGAGCAAAAAGAAAGCAGGGGTTACAGTCTAAATATCACAAGGTAGAATTCAAGAAGAAGAGCCTTACATAAGACAGAGAAGTCATTTAGTGGAACAAGACAGTAGTCTATTATGTTCACTGACTCTGTGGGTCAAGAATTCCAAGAGAGGACAGTGAGAATGACTTATCTCTGCTCTGTGATATCTGGCGCCTCCAGAGAATGACTTATCTCTGCTCTGTGATATCTGGGAGCTAGAATCATCTGAAATCTCATGTACTCACTTGCTCAATGGTTGATGATGGCTGTTGGCTGGGAGCCTGAGTTCTCCTTGTGGTCTTCCCTTGTAGCCTAGTTAGGCCTAGAAACACGTTAGTGTAGTGGCTGAGTTACAAGGGCAAAAGAAATTCATGAGAGAGTAAGAGTCAGGCAAAAGCCATATCATCCTTTTATGATCTATGTCTTAAAAGTCGTGTAGCATTACTTTAGCTACATTCTGTTCATCAGGATAGTCACAAAAACCCTGCTCAAGTTTAAGGGAAGAAAAAATAGATTCTGCCTCTTGATGGGGAGTGGCAAAGTTCTAGAAGAGCTTGTGAGACCCAAAATATTGCTCTGACCATTTTTGTCAAGTGCAGTCTTCCACAGTAATGTATTTGTTCATAAACAAAATTTCAGTGAATTCCAGGGAGTAGAGGTAGTACAAAAAACTCTGGTCACAATGTAATAAAACTATAAATTAATAACAAAATCAGATTGCAAAAAGCCAGATATGATGGTGAAACCATTATCTATCAGAAGCTATGAGATAGATCTAAGGCCATTCTCAGTAGAAAACAGCTTTAAGTACAGGTATTAGTTTTTGAAAAAAGGGAAAAATTGTAAAAGGTAAAGTAAGCATCTGACTCAAACACTCAGCTAAATAAAGTTAAAGAAAGTGAAGGAATGGATTAGTAAAGCTAATGAACAGTAATAAATACAGTAATAATACTGTAATAAAACAAGCTGTATAATGAATAAAACAAAAGATAAGTTTTAGAAAAACTAAATCACTAACATAATCAAGGAAAATTTTAAAGAATGAAAATATACATTTGCTTATACGTAGGTAAAAAATTAAAAGCCACAGAAAGAAGAGAAAATTAAAAGAATCATAAGAACTAACTTTGTTCAATTCTGTGCAAATATATGAAAATCTAGATCAAGTGGATAATTTTCTAGAGAAATATAATTCCTCAAAACTGACTCCAGAAGAGGTAGAAAATTGAAACAGATTGATTTCCATAGGAAAAATTAAATTTTTAAGGACCTATCACCACGCCCACAAAAGCACTAAGTCTAGGTACTTTTATGAGGAAATTTTATCAAACATTACAAGAGAAGATATTCAGTAGTACTCTGTTAAGTATTTAACAACTGGTTCTCTGTGAACACACACACACAACACATGCAAAACAAACACCTCTCCCCCCACCATGTGTGGTGTTTGCCAGTTTCTGTGGCATGAATATTTCCACCATGACTGATTTCAAGCTACATATGTGATGTCACTTCATGTGGACTTGGGAAGAGATGTACACAGTCTGTTCTTGTGAGTCATTGCAAGCCGACTCCTGTACACCACAGTGACGATTCCAAATCTATTTAAACTGCTCCAGAGCACAGATAAATAAGTACTTCCAAATTCTTTTTATAAAGAACATAAAACCTTTATAGAAAAATCAATAAGAATTACAGAGAAAATAGCTACTTTTCATCTGGATTTTGAGTATAGGTGCAAAAAATCCTAAATAAAATAATTATGAAAAACATCCTGCAGCATAAACAGAAGAGTAAAATATTATGACCAATTAAGATGTATTCTAAGTATGCAATGAAGTCTCAATATTAGGATATCCATTTATTTAATCTTTTTAATAGAGCTAAAGAAGAAAGCCATAATTCTATAAGAGCTGAAAGGGCTTTGGCCAAATTCAATAACCATTCTTGATTAAAAGTATACAAAAATAGATGTATACTTCCTAAGCATGATAAATCGCATCCATCTCAGCCCAAAAGCCAACATCAAACTTAGTGCGCAAACATTAAGAGGTATTCTTATTAAAGTAAGGACAACATAAGATATCTGTAACCACCACTATTATGTAATATTTTACTGGGAATGGTAGCCAATGCAATAGACAGGAGAAGGAAACTATAGGCATGAGAATGGAAAGCATATGGCAAAACTGTCATGTTTACAGATGATTTTATTTGCTTTGACAATTGGAAACTCAAGAGAACCAACTGAAGGACTAACAAGAGAATTCAGTAATAAAGTAAGGTATAAGACTAATATACAGAAACACTAGCCTTTTTTTTTTTTACATCCACTCTTCCCACCCCACAACTCCTTCCCTCTCAGCTCCTCCCTCTCCAGCTCCTTCTCCGGGACCCACAGCTGCCTTTTAACATCAAAATGGAAACCAATTAAAAGTACTTTTAAGATTCCAATTACAAAAGCAACATAAAAGACAATAAATTGAGAATATTATAATGTACATGAACAGAAGTGTAATATCTTCATAAAAAAACTTAAAAACGCTCTAGAAGGACATACCAAAAGTCTTGAAGATATGAAGACACATACCATATCCTTTTATAAGAAACCTCAAGGCCATAAATATGTCAGTGACCTCTTTGTTAAAATATAAATTCATTATGAAGCTTCATAACAACCAAAGATTTTTTTCTTTTTAAACTAGAAAAAAATGAATCTAAAATTAAGATTGGAAAATAAGCGAAAGTAATATCAGGGATCATTTAGAAAAATAATTGTAGTAAGAGGAAGTTAGATATCATATTACAAAACCTCAATAATTAAATCAACGTGGTCCTGGTATGCAAATCACCAAACAGACTAATAATCAGAAGTCTAGAACTACTCAATTATATGTGGGGATTCAGGATATGATAAAGTTGTATCTTAAACTACTGGAGAAAGATAGACTATTCCATATATGTTCTTGGGGCAAATGAGTAGGTATTCTGAAAAAAAAAAGTTTGGATCCATAACCCATACCTTACACCAGGATAGATTACAGATGAATTAAATTTTTAAATGGAAAAGAAAAAGAAACCATGAAAGTCCTAAAAGAAAATAGTGAACTCAGAATTCAGAAGCCCTAATTTAAAAAACAGAAATTGAAAAATGTAATCTTATTAAAAATACTCTTGACTTTATTTTTTTTAATCTATTACACATTTTTTAAAAAAGACTTTTGACTTAAGCAAAGTCAAAAGACAATGAACTTTGAAAATGTTTGGAAATCATATCACAATGATAGATTATATATATTTCTAATATATGAAGAGTTTCTGAAAATTTGTTTTCAAGTGATCAACAACCCAGTTTAAAAATAGGTTTTTCTTAGAGGAAAACATAGGCAGAACATTTTATGACATAAATCACAGCAATATCCTTTTTGACCCACCTCCTAGAGAAATGGAAATGAAAACAAAAATAAACAAATGGGACCTAATGAAATTTAAAAGCTTTTGCACAGCAAAGGAAACCATAAACAAGACCAAAAGACAACCCTCAGAATGGGAGAAAATATTTGCAAATGAAGCAACTGAAAAAGAATTAATCTCCAAAATTTACAAGCGGCCCATGCAGCTCAATAACAAAAAAAACAAACAATCCAATCCAAAAATGGGCAGAAGACCTAAATAGACATTTCTCCAAAGAAGGTATACAGATAGCCAACAAACACATGAAAGAATGCTCAACATCATTAATCATTAGAGAAATGCAAATCAAAACTACAATGAGATATCATCTCACAGTGGTCAGAATGGCCATCATCAAAAAATCTAGAAACAATAAATGCTGGAGAGGGTGTGGAGAAAAGGGAACACTCTTGCACTGTTGGTGGGAATGTAAATTGGTACAGCCACTATGGAGAACAGTATGGAGGTTCCTTAAAAAACTAAAAATAGAATTACCATACGACCCAGCAATCCCACTACTGGGCATATACCCTGAGAAAACCATAATTTAAAAAGTACCAAAATGTTCATTGCAGCTCTATTTACAATAGCCAGGACATGGAAGCAACCTAAGCGTCCATCAACAGATTAATGGATAAAGAAGATGTGGCACATATATACCATGGAAGTTTACTCAGCCATAAAAAGAAACGAAATTGAGCTATTTGTAGTGAGGTGGATGGACCTAGAGTCTGTCATACAGAGTGAAGTAAGTCAGAAAGAGAAAAACAAATACCGTATGCTAACACATATATATGGAATATAAGAAAAAAAAAAAAAAAGGTCATGAAGAACCTAGGGGTAAGACGGGAATAAAGACACAGACCTACTAGAGAATGGACTTGAGGATATGGGGAGGGGGAAGGGTAAGCTGTGACAAAGTGAGAGAGTGGCATGGACATATATACACTACCAAACGTAAAATAGATAGCTAGTGGGAAGCAGTCGCATAGCACAGGGAGATGAGCTCGTGGTTTGTGACCACCTAGAGGGGTGAGATAGGGAGGGTGGAAGGGAGGGAGACGCAAGAGGGAAGAGATATGGGAACATATGTATATGTATAACCGATTCACTTTGTTATAAAGCAGAAACTAACACATCATTGTAAAGCAATTATGCTCCAATAAAGATGTTAAAAAAAAAATAGGTCAGTAATGGCATGCCCAGAAATACTTGCATACGATTAAGTGAAATACATGCAGTTGTATTTATTGTAGAGTAGATGTGCTAGCTAAACATTGAAAATAGCCAACTCTCTATCGACTGAGAAATGGTTAAATAAATTATGGTATGTCCAATATGGACTATTATGTAGCTCTGTCAAAAGAATTAGGAAGCTCCTTGCAAAATTATATGCAAGTCTGTGCAGTTATTTATCATTAAGAGCATAAAGTGAGGTGCTCAGCAATATGCAAAGCATAGTACTATTCATGCATCAAAGGTGGAACAATAAGAATCTATGTTTGTAAAAAGACCGAAAGACAGATGATAGTAGTGACCCCCTATGGACGGGGAGGAATGATGAGGAACGTGGGAAGACCGGGTGGGAGACAGACTGTTCACTAGGCACATATATTTCCTTTAAAAATTTTAACTATATTCAAAAAATAAATTGAATTTAAAGACTAAAATAGAATCTGTAGAGCCTCTAACCTAACAGTTACACATGTCTTAGGGGAAGTATGCAGAATGATGTTCATTGCAGTGGTTTTCTGGTAGTAAAAAAATACCAAGAGAAATTATATTCCCATCAGAAATGGAATGGTAGAAGTATGGTAAATATGATACTGAATACTGTGAGGAGTGGGTTTTTTTTTTTTTTTGCGGTAAGCGGGCCTCTCACCGTTGTGGCCTCTCCCGTTGCGGAGCACAGGCTCCGGACGCGCAGGTTCAATGGCCATGACTCACGGGCCCAGCTGCTCCGCAGCATGTGGGATCTTCCCGGACCGGGGCACGAACCCGTGTCCCCTGCATCGGCAGGCGGACTCTCAACCACTGCGCCACCAGGGAAGCCCATGTGAGGAGTGTTTTTAAAAATTAAGTAAATAAGATACTAAAACAGAACGCTCTCCAAGATATATTTTTGAGCAAAAATCAATGTGCGTACAAAACATTTGTACACTATGATGGAATTTATGTATTTAAAAGCACAAAATCACACACACATACACTCACACACATACACGTGTGTAAATGCATAGAAGCAGTTTTGGAAGGATGGACAGAAAACCCCTGACAGTAGTTACTTCTACAATTTGGGGGAAATCCAAATCGCAGTGGCAGAAGAGTAGAAGATCAGAAAGACTAGCTTTTTCAGTATCTGAGTTTTTATAAAAATGTGCTAATATTTTACTCATGTAAAATAATGAAATAAATAATAATAAAATAAATATAATAATAATAAAAACAGTAGTAATAATAAAATTCCAAAGAGGGTAGAAATTTTGGGTAATCTGTAAGCATTTTGGAGACTGAAACTTTATTTCCCCAAGGCCAGTGATAAAGAAATAGTTTCTTTGACAATGTCCCTTTTCTTCAAATGTAAATAATCTAGTGTTGAGAATCCATACTAAACTATCTGTACTCTGTCACTGTTGGGGAATGGGCTATTCATATGAATTAAATTTTCAGGTAAATAAAGAGATGTAGAGAAAAAAGTAAAGAGGTCCAGGCATCTTGCGTGGCTTACTGATTTACTGAGAATAGGAAGGGCGATGTCTGCATTAAAAGAGCTTCTCTTTATTGAGTGATTTCTTTAGAGCCTGGCACTGTGCTGGTATTTTACATGTGTTTGTGGTCTCATTTAATCATGGGAATATCTCCTAAAGCTGGATATTATCTCCATTTTATATATGAGGAAATTGAAGCTTAGAGAGATATTGTGTAGTTTACCCAAGGTCCCAGTGCAAATAAGTGTCCTTCATGAGATTGAAAACCAGGTCTGACCCTGAAGCCTGTGTTCTTTCTTCTGTTCCATACTGCCCCCCCCCAATAAAATACACTTAACAGAATAACTACACTGAATATATTTTAATCTGTTTCTTGATGATTCAAGAAAGCACTTCTGACTTTTTCAGTATTGCAGGCATCCTGCAATGATGAGCATCAATTATCAGAGTACTAGTGAAGCATGAAAATGATGGTTAATTGGAAATATCCAGTTGAAAGAAAGCAGAGCGATACTGTATTTACAGAATGTAGTGCTTTTAGTACAGATAAATAAAGGTGCAACACAATCACTGGTGTGATCTTTGCACAGCCCCTTTGTTATTATGGACCTGCATATTCTGAAAGTCTTTATCCCCTATATACTGATTCGTGTGTTCTGTCATTTTCAGCACTTATGTTAGACCTTGTTTCGATGTTTGCAGTCCTATAAATATTGTTTAGATACGTGATGCAATTTTCCCCCTGTTGGAATCTCATAGCAAAAGATCTGATCTCTGCAACCTGAACTAACGCAAGCAGAGTTTAGGTGTACTGCACCAGTGGCTTCGTAGATGACCTGTTTGGTTACAGATTATAAATGCCATTTAAAGAAAGCAAGAGATGGCTCCTGAGTGTCTAGTAAACTTCAACAACCACCTGAGAGATACCTCTGTGTGACCGCATAAACTGGAAATAAAGAATGGCACATAACCCATTGACTATGCACTTTCTCACCTGCTGAGAGCAAAACGCAATCCAATGCAATTTTAGTACTTACATGCCTCTGAGGAAAATAGATCCCTAAAAATCTCCAAGTGCAGCACTAGAAAAATTCCTTAAATTTGTGCTATGCTTGATATTATAAAACCCAAGGAACCTTACATTTTCTCCTTGAGTGAAATGGACTGGTAATTTTGTTTTGTTATATTATCCGCCAAACATAATGATAATGGGTCACATGCAATTTAGGAAAAAATTAAGTCTAATAAGAAAAATCTCTAATAAATACTAACAGCATCTTATTGGTATTTCATTGGTCTAACCCTCCTATTAACATTTGTTTTTACGTATTAAATGGTCTGTAATATGTTGGAAATGAAGAGGACAGTAAAAATTCAAATAAGCAATTTTATAATATACACGTTACAAATGTTTGCATGCCTCTTCCCTCAGGCAGGTACTAGGAGGGATGGTACATAAAAGGGAGTGGTACTAGGATATAACAGGAGATTCCTGATTTTAGATGTGTTGAGCAGTAAAAATGCTCACTGTAGGGGCTGGACCCCGTCATTAACCAGGAATGCAACCCTTTCGATGAAAACCAGAGTTCAGCCCTGAGGAAAGGATACGATTAATTATTTCCTCAAATCAGGCTGCTTCTGAGCTACTGGAGGAGGGTGGAGGAGCTTAGGGAACCTCTGGTACCCAAGCAGAAAGGTGGGGTGGGTCCCATATATTGTTAGCTACCCATCACAGACAATGTGGTAGGGTGGGGTAGGACTAAGGGAATGTATACAGGAAGCTCTCCTTATTAGATATGTGCTTCTCAAGCCTACGTAAGAATCTCCTAGGGAACGTCCATAAAGTAAAGACGTTTGAACACCTTCTTTCAGGGATTCTGATTCAGTGAGCCTGGGGTGATATCCTGGCTTCTGTTACTTTTAATGAGCTCTGATGATTCCTCTGCACACAGCAATTGGAGGACCACTGCATTGATACTGAAGAGGAGTCTCTTTTTGCGAGTCCTCTCAGCCATGAGGTTTAAGAGAGTAGGTACTATTTCCAAACCCTGCTGGCTAGTGGTGTGGCAGCCACAAATGTCTTATCATGTCAGGCCCTCAGTGGTTAATGAGAAGGACTAGGCAGCCTACGGGAGACTAAGGAGGATTTGCTGTCCAAGGCACTGTACTGTGTGCAGAAATGGCATGGGTCCCTGTCCTTAAGAAACTTATAATTTAGGTGGAGATAGCAGACAAAATGCAGTGAAGTGTTACAAGTGCTGTGAAACTGGGGGACACTGAGTGCTTGGTTATTAGGTGGAGGGTGGCGTAAGTCAACGTAAGGCTTGAACGAAGGGCTGGCAGTGGATACAGAGAAGAAGTCTTCAGAGGAATGGTGCTGAGAAGTTTGAGTACGAGGTATCCACTGGCAGGTTGTAAGTGGTGAGTAGGAGGGACGAGCATGAGATGACTCCCAGGTTTTTGGCCTGAGTACTTTTGTGGAAGGTGGAGCCATTTCTGAGGAATGGCATTTGGGAGGAACAGATTCAAGGGAACGTGTTGAATGTGAGATGTCTGTGCCTGCCAGTGGAGATGCTCTAAATCATGGGTCAGCAAACTTTTGCTATAAAGGGCCAGAGAGTAAGTGTTTTAGGCTTTGGAGGCCAGATGGTCTTTGCCGTGACTACTCAGCTCTGTCTGTCATCGTAGCATGACAGTATTTGTAGGCAATAAGTAACCAAACAGGGATGGCTGTGTTCCAATAAAACTATGTTTACTAAAACAAGTGGCAGGCCAGACTTGGACCATGGGCTGTAGCTTTAAGTGTAAGTGTGAATAGCAGATACAGATAAGAGACGTATTGACTCCTGTATGTCTCTGTATATAGTGTCTTTCTCTGTATCTGTAGAATCTCACCTAATCTATACACACACTGCATTTCATGGTTATTTTGAACAAAGAATTTTCAAAATATACAAAAATTGCTGAATGATTATCTAAAAAAAATGACATTTGGAAATGTGAATTAAAACTGTAAAATAATACAAGGAAAAATATTAAAAGCAGCACAGAAAAACGACAAATATCATACAAGGGAATCCCCATAAGGTTAACAGCTGATCATTCAGCAGAAACTCTGCAAGCCAGAAGAGAGTGGCAGGACATATTTAAAGTGATATGGTAAAGGGAAAAACCTACAACCAAGATTACTCTACCCAGCAAGGATCTCATTCAGATTCGACAGACAAATTAAAGCCTTTACAGGTAAGCAAAGCTAAGAGAATTCAGCACAACAAAACTAGCTTTACAACAAATGCTAAGGAACTTCTCTCGGCAGGAAACACAAGAAAAGGAAAAGACCTACAATAACAAACCCAAAACAATTAAGACAATGGTAATAGAACATACATATCAATAATTGCCTTAAATGTAAATGGATTAATGTTCCCACCAAAAGACATAGCCTGGCTGAATGGATAAAAAAACAAGACCCGTATATATGCTGCCTACAAGAGACCCACTTCAGACCTAGGGACACATACAGGCTGAAAATGAGGGGATGGAAAAAGATATTCCATGCAAACAGAAATCAAAAGAAACCTGGAGGAGCAATTCTCATATCAGACAAAATAGACTTTAAAATAAAGACTATTGCAAGAGACAAAGAAGGACACTACATAATGATCAAGGGATCAGTCCAAGAAGAAGATATAACAATTGTAAATATTTATGCACCCAACACAGGAACACCTCAATACTTAAGGCAAATGCTAACAGCCATAAAACGGGAAATCGGCAGTAACACAATCATAGTAGGGGACTTTAATACCCCACTTTCACCAATGGACAGATCATCCAAAATGAAAATAAAGAAGGAAACACAAGCTTTAAATGATACATTTAACAAGATGGACTTATTGATATTTATAGGACATTCCATCCAAAACCAACAGAATACACTTGCTTCTCAAGTGCTCATGGAACCTTCTCCAGGATAGATCATATCTTGGGTCGCAAATCAAACCTTGGTAAATTTAAGAAAATTGAAATCATATCAAGTATCTTTTCCAACCACAACGCTATGAGACTACATATCAATAACAGGAAAAAATCTGTACAAAATGCAAATTCATGGAGGCTAAACAACACACTAGTAAATAACCAAGAGATCACTGAAGAAATCAAAGTGGGAATCAAAAAAATACCTAGAAACAAATGACAGTGAAAACACGTAAACCCAAAACCTATGGGAGCAAAAGCAGTTCTAAGACGGAAGTTTATAGCTATACAAGCCTACTTCAAGAAACAGGAAACATCTCAAATAAACAACCTAATCTTACACCTAAAGCAACTGGAGAAAGAAGAACAAAAAATCCCCCAAAGTTAGCAGAAGGAAAGAAATCATAAAGATCAGATCAGAAATAAAGGAAAAAGAAATGAAGGAAACGATAGCAAAGATCAATAAAACTAAAAGCTGGTTCTTTGAGAAGATAAACAAAAATTTATAAACCATTAGCCACACTCATCAAGGAAAAAAGGGAGAAGACTCAAATCAATAGAATTAGAAATGAAAAAGGAGAAGTAACAACTGACACTACAGAAATACAGAGGCTCATGAGGGATTACTACAAGCAACTATATGCCAATAAAATGAACAACCTAGAAGAAATGGACAAATTCTTAGAAAAGCACAACCTTCCGAGACTGAAGCAGGAAGAAATAGAAAATATAAACAGACCAATACAAGCACTGAAATTCAGACTCTAATTAAAAATCATCCAGCAAACAAAAGCCCAAGACCAGATGGCTTCACAGGAGAATTGTATGAGACATTTAGAGAAGAGCTAACATCTATCCTTCTCAAACTCTTCCAACATATAGCAGAGGGAGGAACACTCCCAAACTCATTCTACGAGGCCACCATCTCCCTGATACCAAAACCAGACAAAGATGTCACAAAGAAAGAAAACTACAGGCCAATATCACTGATGAACATGGATGCAGAAATCCTCAACAAAATACTAGCAAACAGAATCCAACAGCACATTAAAAGGATCACAAAACACGATCAAGTGGGGTTTATCCCAAGAATGCAAGGATTCTTCAGTATACGCAAATCAATCAATGTGATACACCATGTTAAAAAATTGAAGGAGAAAAACCATATGATCATCTCAATAGATACAGAAAAAGCTTTTGACATAATTCAACACCCGTTTATGATTAAAAACCCTCAAGAAACTAGGCATAGAGGGAACTTACCTCAACATAATAAAGGCCATATATGGCAAACCCACAGCCAACATCATTCTCAATGGTGAAAAACTGAAACCATTTCCTCTAAGATCAGGAACAAGACAAGGTTGCCCACTCTCACCACTCTTATTCAACATAGTTTCGGAAGTCTTAGCCACAGCAATCAGAGAAGAAAAAGAAATAAAAGGAATCCAAATCAGAAACGAAGAAGTAAAGCTGTCACTGTTTGCAGATGACATGATACTATACATAGAGAATCCTAAAGATGCTACCAGAAAACTACCAGAGCTAATCAATGAAGCTGGTAAAGCAGCAGGATACAAAATTAATGCACAGAAATATCTTGCATTCCTATACACTAATGATGAAAAATCTGAAAGAGAAATGAAGGAAACACTCCCATTTACCATTGCAACAAAAAGAATAAAATATCTAGGAATAAACCTACCTAAGGAGACAAAAGACCTGTATGCAAAAAACTACAAGACACTGATGAAAGAAATTAAAGATGATACAAACAGATGGAGAGATATACCATGTTCTTGGATTGGAAGAATCAACATTGTGAAAATGACTATACTACCCAAAGCAATCTACAGATTCAGTGCAATCCCTAGCAAACTACCACTGGCATTTTTCATAGAACTAGAACCGAAAATTTCACAATTTGTATGGAAACACAAAAAACCCCGAATAGCCAAAGCAATCTTGAGAAAGAAAAATGGTACTGGAGGAATCAGGCTCCCAGACTTCAGAGTATACTACAAAGCTACAGTAATCAAGACAGTATGGTACTGGCACGAAAACAGAAATATAGATCAATGGAACTGGATAGAAAGCCCAGAGATAAACCCATGCACATATGATTACCTTAGTTTTGATAAAGGAGGCAAGAATATACAATGGAGAAAAAACAGCCTCTTCAATAAGTGGTGCTGGGAAAACTGGACAGCTACATGTAAAAGAAAGAAATTAGAACACTCCCTAACACCATACACAAAAATAAATTCAAAATGGATTAAAGACCTAAATGTAAGGCCAGATACTATCAAACTCTTAGAGGAAAACATAGGCAGAACACTCTATGACATACCTCACAGCAAGATCCTTTTAGACCCGCCTCCTAGAGAAATGGAAATAAAATAAAAAATAAACAAATGGGACCTAATGAAACTGAAAAGTTTTTGCACAGCAAAGGAAACCACAAACAAGACGAAAAGACAACCCTCAGAATGGGAGAAAATATTTGCAAATGAAGCAACTGACACAGAATTAATCTCCAGAATTTACAAGCAGTGCATGCAGCTCAATATGAAAAAAACAAACAACCCAATCCAAAAATGGGCAGAAGACCTAAACAGACATTTCTGCAAAGAAGATATACACATTGCCAACAAACACATGAAAGGATGCTCAACATCATTAATCATTAGAGAAATGCAAATCAAAACTACAGTGAGGTATCATCTCACACCAGTCAGAATGGCCATCATGAAAAAATCTACAAACAATAAATGCTGGAGAGGGTGTGGAGAAAAGGGAATCCTCTTGCACTGTTGGTGGGAATGTAAATTGATACAGCCACGTGGAGAACAGTATGGAGGTTCCTTAAAAAACTAAAAATAGAACTACCATATGACCCAGCAATCCCACTACTGGACATATACCCTGAGAAAACCATAATTCAAAAAGAGTCATGTACCAAAATGTTCATTGCAGCTCTATTTACAATAGCCTGGAGATGGAAACAACCTAAGTGTCCATCATCGGACGAATGGATAAAGAAGATGTGGCACATATATACAATGGAATATTTCTCAGCCATAAAAGGAAACGAAATTGAGCTATTTGTAATGAGGTGGATAGACCTAGAGTCTGTCATACAGAGTGAAGTAAGTCAGAAAGAGAAAGACAAATACCGTATGCTAACACATATATATGGAATCTAAAAAAAAAAAAAATCGGTTCTGAAGAACCTAGGGGCAGGACAGGAATAAAGATGCAGATGTAGAGAGTGGACTTGAGGACACGGGGAGGGGGAAGGGTAAACTGGGACGAAGTGAGAGAGTGGCATGGACTTACATACACTACCAAATGTAAAATAGATAGCTAGTGGGAAGCAGCCACATAGCACAGGGAGATCAGCTCCGTGCTTTGTGACCACCTAGAGGGGTGGGATAGGGAGGGTGGGAGGGAGACGCAAGAGGGAGGAGATATGGGCATATATGTATATGTATAGCTGATTCACTTTGTTATAAAGCAGAAACTAACACACCATTGTAAAGCAATTATACTCCAATAAAGAAGTTAAAAAAAAAAAACTGTAAGATACATTTTGTATTCACTGGTTCAGCAAAATTTAAGCAATCTGGCAGTACCAAGTGCTGTAAAGTTGTAGAGCAACAGAAATTCAGCAGTTATCTTGGTGGGAGTGTGAATTAGTATATCTGCTTTGGAAAATGATCTGTTATTATCTGGTGAATTTGAATATATGCAAACTCTAAGATCCAGCAATTCTGCTCCCCAGACTCTAACCCAGGAAAAGCTATTGTGTGCGCTCAAATCAATGTGAATGATATTCATAGCATTTTCTGTGGGAGGAAAACAAAACAAAATAAAGAAACAGACCAAAAAAACACCGCAAAACAAAGAAACGTTGGAAACAACCCAAATGGTTCATTAAATAAAGTTGGGTAACTTCCTACACGGATGAATATACAAAACTGGGAGAGAAGAAGCCTCTTTGAATGATTCTGTATGCTATCATTATAGAGAGTTCAAAAATGCAAATTAAAGCACTATTTTCAAAGAGTCCTTACACTTGTGGCAAAACTATGAAGAAAACTCTTGGTATTAAAAACTCAAAAATCACAGTTGCATTTACCATTGGTGGAAGGTAGAGGCAAAGAAATCTAATCTGGTAAAAACAACCCAAGAAATTTATTTATCTCTAAGCTTGGTGATGAATATACAGATATTTTTAAAGTAATTGTTGTCAATACTTTACATATGTTTTATCTCTTCCTTTGTAATGGAGCAAGCATTGGATAATAATGAATGAGACAAAACCAAACTCTTACTGACTTACCAATTTTATATTTTCAACAAGTAATTAAGGTAATTCTTCTCTAAAAAACAAATGTTAGTTTTGGGTACTGACCTCTTATCTGACTTGGTGTCTTTCCCAGTGACTGAAGGCCAGCTGGCTTCCAGTGTTTCATCTGGGCAGAAGGCACTGGGGACCAGGGATAGCACGGAGGAGCGAGGAGTGTCAGGAGGCAGGCTCCTATAGCTGCTGTAAGGGTCATTTGAGTTCCCTAGCTTAAGGAGAGCAAGCATCGTCTTTGGCCTAGCGTAGAATGTGGTCAAATTCCTCCCTGTCACTCAGCGAGTGATTCCACTGCTGTCTGTATATTATTCCAGTCATCTGGGTTTGCAGGGACACTGTGTAGTGGTTTTGTGGTGTGGAAGCTATGGCTACCTAGCTTTTTTCTTTCTTGAATATCACTTTGTAGTGTCATGATTACAAGGCTTGGAAAAAGATAGACTCTCTGTCCATTCCGAGTATAAACAGGCACTTGAGATGAAACCACCTAGTTAATTTCCCCTTGTTGTTGCAGGAGAATCTGAATCCAAACCACAGCACAACCTAGCCCCTAAATCTCTATTAAAAACTATCTTGGGTAGTCTGGCAAAGCTTTATTTAAAGTCAGCAGAGAATTATAAAGTCAAAAGTGAAAAATGGTGCAACAAGAAAGAATCAAACAAATACTAGATCAGTTAAATATAGTCAAAGGCAATGTAGTGTGTTCTGGCACCAGTCCTTATTGATGCAAAGAATGTGATGTGTCAGGGGTCGGCCAGAACATGTAGGAAATGAGGAATGAAGGATGCAGCTCCAAGCTTGACTCTGGGGCAGCCACACAGGCTGTGAAGGATGTACTGCTCTTCTTTTGTACTAGGAATTTCAGGGAGAATATTCTAATTATCCCAGTCTGGACATCTGTTCATTCCTTCTTGATGTTTTGTGTGTGTGTATATATATATATATATAAATTTGAATTTTTTTCTTTCATGGGGATAAGCCAAGCCAGAGGCTGCATAACTTGGGTCAGACCAAGAAGGTAGGTATTCCTCATCAGTACTTGTTAGTATCCTAGTTTCTTTGGGGTCACCATTTTGATCTGCATTTTCATATCCTATTCCAACCTGTGATTGCTTCTGCCTGATCTTCTCCAGCTCCTTTAGTCAATATTAGCTAATCTGATTAGTCGTAACCACAGCTACCATTGTATGCAGCTGCCACGTCAAGGCACTGTGTTAGGGCGTGTATATGCATTATCTCATGAATCCCACTAAAACCCTGCAAGGGAGCTCTTTGTATCCTACTGATTTTACAGATGAGACCAACTAAGGCTCAGAGACTCAGAACTCATTTGAGCTTACACACTGAGTACCAGAAACAGGATTCACCAGGCCTGATGCCTCAGTGGGTGCTATGCTAGAAGGATTGCTTCTCTAACCTCATCAACAGTGGTGGGGGAAGACCATACCTCTAGAGAACGTAGTTGCAGTACAGGGTGGTATGAAGAATGAGACGAATGTTTGAATCCTCACCTTACCACTTGGTGGCTTTGTGACTTTGGGCAAGTTACTTGACTCCTCTGTATCTCTCTCTCTGGAAAATGGGTATAATAGTAATACCTACCTTAGTAAAGTTGTTGTGAGGATTGTATGAGTTCATATAAACAAACTGTTTCAAGGAGTTCCTGGCCCATAGTAAGTGCTATATGCATGTATGTTATTATTGTAGTTGATGACACTTCTGTTATTAGTGTCATCACTGTTGTTATTGTTCTTGTTTTTGATATGTCTTCTGGAGACAGGATGCCTTCCCGGAGAGAAATGGTATTGGCTAAAGGGGAATTGAAGGGTCAGTCCCTGTGGCAGGTCCGTGGGGTGGATGTTCTTGGGCAAGGCACTCAGTACCCTTCCAATCTTACCTTGTAGGGGGCCATGTCCACTTTTGGTAGACCCCTTTGTCACAAATGAAGCGGCTGTGGAAGGTCAAATGAGGAAACTGGATTCCTTGGATACGCCTCTTGGGTACTTGTTCATTCAGAATCAGGTTCTGGGGCACCTGCATTTCTTTCCCATCTACAGATTGACTCCAGGAGAAAGGGAGAGAGGTTTGGAGACTTCCTTAGTTCTAGCAGGTCTTACCATATCTCAGTTGTAGATTCAGGAGGAATGATTGGTTTAATGTAAATGCTTTAGAGGATCTGAAAGAGATTAGAGAAACCTATTCCAGAGCATAAAGGCAGGACAGGAGGGAACCATTAATCTCATGGACATTCAATTCCCTAAGAAATTTGGGGGGAGTGACCAGAAACAAGCCAGGCCATATGCTGTCCATTTGCAATCCTCCAAGCTGTGGACTTTTTTTTTTTCTTTTTTTTTCCGACGGATCGAGGCCAATGCCATTGCCTCATTTGGATGGTTCTTAAACTTGAAAAGGAACTGAAAGGTTGAGGCTTGCATGCAGAGTCGAAACAGATGATTTGACGAAAGTAGTCCTAACAAGCACCAGGGCTCTCCTGATTGTCAGAAACAGTCTGATGATGACACATTCGAAGCTTCCCAGACTGGCTTGCGTTTTGGTAAATAGGAACAATCAGGGAAGACATAGTTATGCTGTGGAGAGTTCTGAGACGTGGAGAGAACAAGTTAATTGTTCAGCCTCAACTGAGACCTTTCACTCAAGTCATTAATCACAGTGCACGGTCTGGAGCCTTGGCCCCGGAGTTCGACTCTTTAGGCTGGTCTCCCACTCCAGATGAAGGCTCATTCCAGGTGCTGGTCATTTGTGTTTCCCTCCAACTGGACTGATTTATAGACCCGGAGATGTTTCCTGGTTTCTCCAAATTCTGTTCCATTACTTTGTAATAAAGGGGACATGTGATTTCTGGTTTTGTGCAGATCCTCAGTTCTAACATCCCTAATACCAAAGATTTTTTCAATTAGTCTGTGGCCTGCCTTCTGTGACCTAGAGGGTAGAAATGCTGTTCTGTGTTTTGAGTATCAAAGCGAAGACTTTTAGAGACTCTCTTATTTCTTCCCCCCTTGGCTAGAGTTGAAGATGTGCCAGTCCTGCATGCGGCTTTGTTCCTGCATTCAGCATCTCGATGCAAATTAAGACTTGGGAAACCAAAAACAGCTCACCACAGCCATTAGAGTTATCCCCATCCCACCCCAACACATATGGTTCAGGGTATAATATCAGGCCTTCCACACTTGGACCAGGTCTCCAGTGACAGCGTAAGCCAGTATTGAAGACTTCACAAGAGAATCTGAGTGTCAGAGGAGGACAATGTAATGTTGAGGCTAAACAGGGCACTGCCGAGTGTTGCCTGTTTGACTGAAAGGTAAACCCAATCTGAGCTGATAAGGGGCAACAGATCCCTTGAGAGTTGTCCCAAGTGGCAGAAATGTGTCACAGGAAAGTAATTGGAAATTGATATTTGACATATCTCTGGGTTACTTTTTATTCCTGATAACACCGAAGCGTTTGGCTAAGAGTCACAAGTGACTAATACGTGAAATCCTGCAATCCGAGGCTGAAATACGATCTCTTTGTTGAAAGTAAGCAGCTGCTTTCTGATCCTTTGTTTCCTAAGTAGCGCGTAGAGCGTAGAGGCCCACGGGCTTAGTCGGGGTGAAATGAATGGTGAATATAGGCAATCCTGCCTTTCAGTACTTCTCTGAAAGGAAGTCATCACTGGCAGTAGGGTACCGTCCTTAAAATTCAACTCACTTTAACAGGTACTTGTTCAAAGCGTACTGTGGATTTTATATTGTGTTGTGTGCCATGGGACATACGAAATAAATATCAAATATGGCCTTTGCCCTCGAGGAATTTATAGGCTCCTGGGAAGGATGATGTGTTTATGAAACACATTTTACATGGTAAGATAAGATATCACGTGTGTGCCAAAGTGAGTAGAACCTGGAATAATTACAACAGGGATTCAGAAAAAGGAGAGTAGGGTAGACTAGAGTTGTCAGGGAAGGCTTTATGGATGAGGTGGGACAAAGACGTCAGTATCCCAAACCCAGAACTCGCCCTTAAAGGAACTGCAAGGAGCACAGGATCAGGTTGCCGAGAGATTACGGAGCCCCCTTTAAGTGAAAGTAAATGTGTTCAATATGAGGATGGATAATTTAGTTCAATAAATATTTATTGAGTACATGCTTTGTGCCAGCAACTGTATCTGATGAGGTAAGGAATGAATAATCCTTACGAAGAACACATGTGGGTAATTCTCAGATGCTACTTTCTCTTAACCTAGATATTTAAAGTTATTGCTGGTCTGCGTGATTCCAAAACCTGTGATTTTTACCACTTATCATTCTCTCTCTCTCTCAAAAAGACTTTCCCATGCTTGCTTCAGCAGCACATATACTAAAACTGGAACAACACAGAAAAGATTAGTGTGGCTTTTGCGCAAGGATGACATGCAAATTCATGAAGCATTCTATATTGAAAAAAAAAAAAAGAAAAAAAAGAAGATGACCTCGTCCAAGATATCTTTGGGTTGAGGAACTGAGTCTCATTTTTTCGTGTCGTGAGGGAGTGACATGTACAACTTCATAAGTTGTTTACAGTGTAAAGTGTTGCATGAATGCTGATTGTGACAGGAAGGGACACTGAGTTAGCATTTGAATAGCCCCAAATTATTGGGTTAGGGAGTATTTGGAATAGCATTTGAGAAGTCTGAACCTGGCCCAAACTCATGATCATAAGCAGAGCCCAAGCTCTCTGAAGATCAAGTTTTCTTGGAATTTCCATTATTCCCCTTGACAGTTGCTTTGGAAACCCAATTAGAAGGGTCTTCCGTCATTAGCGTTTGAGATAGTCTTGCACTGGGCTCTTTGGCACTCGTGAATTTTGAACTTGGCACTACCCAGATATATAGCAAAATGAGGAAATATATAGCAAATAGGAAATATATATAGCAAAATGAGGAAATCAATTATTTGTTCACTTCCTAAGGTACAGGTATAACTAGGCAATTGCAGATTGGTCTGGAAAGAAAAGAAGTCAGGATGACAATGGTGGTGGCAGTGGTGGTCGTCATGGACATGGTAATCATTATTCCAAATATCCACATAATTTTTAAATAATATAACCACAGAACACTAGTAAACCCTGGAAAGAATCTGAGATATCAAGCATCGAGGCACAGAGGTGTCAGAGTTTATTTAGCTAAGCAATACCAGAAGAGGACTAGAAAATCCCCCTTTCTAGCTAGCAGTCATTCTCATACCACAATGAGACCCCTGCTTTGTGACCCCTGCGTTTCTGCCATCCATGTGACTGCTTTTTGAAGCTCATTTAGATACCAAATTTAAATGGAATTCTGAGAAAACTTTTTTTTTTTTAATTTGGAGGGACAGGTGGAAGGAAAAGCTAGAAGAAATTTGAAAACGCTCTTGATTCCTGTCATTTTCCTTAGTATTCAGCCACTCTCTTCATCTGAGAGGTTCATTCTGGCCCCCATGGGTTAGACACACACACATGTGCTCGCTCACTCATCTGTATGCCTGTGTATATATTGATATGCATTCCTCTTCATCATCTGTAGGCATTTTACAAATAATGGCTTGTGTGTGTGTGTGTGTGTGTGTTTTATCATCTTATTTTTAAAATGAAAATGACAACTTCAAAATTCTTTGCAGAAATAGTTCTTTTATGGTTAAAAAAAAAAAATTCCAGTACGTAGGCCAGGGTCATCTTTGGGTCACAAAATTCCACGGAAGGAGTTGGCATGGGGAGGGTATAAGCAGTGGCTTTGGAACTTTTGTTCTTCCACTCTGGGGCACATGGGCCAAGTTGGTCACAAAGAAGTTAAGTTAGTGGGGAGCTAGTGAAATAGTCAAATGAGAAAGGTAGAACAAGGTTGAGAGTGCAAACAAAGAAATGGCAGGATGTAGAAAGAGACAAGAGGAGGTATGGATACCCTCCCCACCTCTTCCAGCGTCCTTCTCATCTGTGAGGTCATCACTGGGCTGGGGTGGGGTTGAGAGTATAAAAGGGGCTGAAACTTTTGAGTTGGGACTTTCGTTTTTGATGAAGCTGTCTTGGGAGTTTTCTTCTTGAATAGAGCCAAGGGGATTCTGTAGAGCTAGGGACATCAGAGTGGGACTCAGAAGAGAGGAGATAGACCTTTGGAAACCTGATCTGGGTCCTGGGTTTAAGGATGAGAAAGTACTACAGGGTTTCTGTAAACCAAGGGGACAAGTCAGCAGAATCAAAATTGAGCCTAGGCTCCACTCACCAAACTCTGTGTCTGTAGCTGCATCTACCCAGCTGGATGGCTTTTTTGAAATCATCCAAAGCACTGTCTGGAACAGCGTAACCCCCGGATATGGAAATCTTAAACTTTCTTCTAGTTTGTCCAGGCCTATGAGGAAAGTGCTCTTAATGTACTTTCCCTTGTCTGAGCATGGACAGTGAGGAAGCCCAGTGGCTCCCTGAGCAGACCGGCTGCAGAAGCTACCCTCTCTGATGGGCAGGGGAGGCGTAAACTGGAAGTGACCAGAGGGTCATCGGTTTCACACTCTTGAGGAGGGAGCCACGAAGCCTAGGCTGTGGAGACCCAGATTTCCAGAATTTTCCCACCTCCAGTCTCCCTCTAGGAAGGTTACAAGTAAGCCTGGCCTTAGTGGTTCCTTCTTTCCCCGTCTACAGATGTGGTATCATAATTATCGTGCACATCCTTGTGCTTGGTGTCACGGGGCGTGAGGCCTCAGCTGGCTTTGAGGACCTTAGAGGCCATTGTGGAAACAGGAAAGACAAGCACAGTCATGCCAGTTGAAGTGTGTACAGAGCCTGCTTGACAACAGCTAGGGAGCCTTGACAAATGAGAGCCCGCCATCACACATGGAGAGGTGCACCCACCTTCACCTCGGTGGCTGTTTCTTCTTATTGAAGAATGAGAACAGTGAATGGCCTAAAACAAGCTAAAAGCAAATCCTTAGACTTTGTTCATTTTATGACCACAATACTTGGTGGTATTATTGGTAAAGGCCCTGGCATTCCTTATAGGAGAAATGCCAGATATGAAGCAACTGAATGTTCATTCACCTGCTTTAAGTTCTTTCAGAAATAACCTGATTTACAGAAGAATGTGGAATCATAACTGTCAACCAAGATGTCATTGTCACTTTAGGATGTCCAGAAACAAAGGGATGTTATATCCTTTGTTACTGGAGCACCACAGATGCCAGATTATGCACAGGGCCCCCTCTTGGCATTGAGTGCATGTGAGCCTAGAGGCAACCAAGCTCTGATTTCAGAAGGGTATTGCCTCTGGTGGTGTTCTCACCTGACTCTCTCCCTGGAGCTGGAAGAGAAAGCATGGCCCTCCTACCTCCCCTGCATTTGGATGGAGCAGCAGACAGCAAGAGGCATGGAAGTCATAGAAATGGTAGGAGGCTTGGGGTAGACTCTTCTCAGCCTCCACCTAGGGAGCTTGACAAGGGTACCATTAAAGGAGTGGAGAAATAATTCATAACTTTTAGTTTTGTCTGCACATCGACAGATTCCAACAGGTGCTTGGTTCAAAACATGAATATTTGATTAATACAGAATCAGGCGTCTGGAACAGAGAGCAGTGGAATTTGGGGTTTGAGTAGGACTTAAATGTCGTTCATTTTAACCACAGCTGTCTGCATGCACATAGTAGGCATTGGAAATATTTGTTGATTAGATTTTCTTTGATTGGAATAATGTGGATGCTTGGTTTTGAGTCCAGATGTTTGGCATCCAGCCAGGGTTGTGTGCTCTGCATCTGTCATCAACCTTCCACCACGGAGATGGTTGGCAAGGGGCAGCATGGACCAGTAAGCGCAGCAGGAGGTGAGCAGCGAGTGAACAAGAGAAGCTTCATCTTCTGCTCTATGTCGCTCCCCATCGCTCACATTACCGCCTGAACCATCCCCCCCCATCCACTGCCAGTCGTGGAAAAATTGTCTTCCACAAAACTGGTCCCTGGTGCCAGAAAGGTTGGGGACTGCTGCTGTAGGTGGCCTGTGGAGCTGGCTAGCTGCAGAAACTGTCCTCCACACCCCCATTTTCACCAGAGTCATGATGGCTGTATTTTATGGCAGAGAACATTGGCGTCTCAGCTAGCAGACCACAGCAGTGCTGATGACAAGGACCTGAGAAGCCACGTATTCATCCATCCCATTGGTCATTGCAAAAGTGTTGAGGACAGGTCTGTTAGTTCCCAGCACTGACCTGGAAGCTGAGGAGGAAATATGAGAAGACCCATGGTAGGGGAAGTAGAAGTTTAAAAGGTTAGTGGGAATGCGAGACCTTCATTAACTTCTAGGGAACAATGACAGGGCAAGTGGTTCCATTAGCGCTAATGTCATGCGCAGCAGAGGGGAAAGGATGCTATATGGTAGCGTGGATACACGGTATACTAGACCTGAGTCTGCATTTCAAATCTGCCTCATAACTCCAGCATATGGCTTTAAGCTCCAGACTCAATTCCCCGCCCTGTAAAACAAAGAGAATGTCCCAGGTTATTCTTCAGATCCACCCTTCTGTGATACTTTGATTAGGAATGTTGAGATCTTCATTTTCCCATAATTTAATGTCCCCAACGACCTAGAACTTACTCCTTTCATAGATAATCAAGTAGACTTCTAATATGCTAAGGACCCTAGGGATGAAAAGTAGCAAAAGAAGGTATAGACTATGCCCTAATGTATTGGATAAAAGACAGCAGCAATTGAATCTGTGAAGATCCATTTTGGATAAAAATATAAAGATTTGTTATGGTTGGGAATGGAGCTCTTGTTCAAAGTGAAACAGTAGCAAGTATTACCTGTCTTCATGGATCACATCCTTGGTTCAGTTATTTATCTCAGGACTAGGAGCATCTTGTTGCCCTTGAGTTGGTCCACACACTGCCTTGGTTCATCATTATTGGTATGGCAGCCTTATTCGTAGGTCCCAGAAGATATCTGCTGCCAGTGTTAAAGGTGATTTCTCTTCATCCCACCCAAGAAACATGGGCTGTATTTTTGTGGGTAGTTGAGAAACTAGAGATAAGATCATTAATCTGGAGTTGAACCCAGAAAGTAGTATTGGTAGAAGTTATACTCCTGTCTAGCTGAAAGATAGATTCACTACCTAGGTGGTTCCCAGTCTCTTTTGACTTCGTGGAGTGAGACCAAGTACGTTACCTGTATAAAGAACAAAGCATAAAAGTCGTTAGGAACCTCTCACTTGCATGTAGTACTGTATTGCTTTCTGAGAGGTTTATAACAATTATTAACCAACTTGATCATCCCCCACAATAATCCAATGAGATCAGTATCATATTACTAAATGACAGGAGGAAACTGACGTCTAAGTATATTGATGGGGTTAGCTGTTTCTCACAGGACAGTTTTGATGGATGCTAGAAAATGTTCCACTCTGAAGCTGCACAGAATGCTCTCCACAGTTGAACTTATTCTATAGGTTAAGGCACGCCTGATTCTGTGCACTCTTTGTTAAAATACATATACCCCTGGGAAAGAAGTCACATGAAGCTTACTATCACTTAAGTAATGCCTGAATGTTTTTCTTTCACAGTCATTTTCATCTGACATAGTTGAGCACAGAATACTAGTTTGTTAAAATTAGGATACGTGCAAGAGGACCGGGATCGATTTGGGTTTGGGGAGTCTGTTTGGAGCAACCATCCTAGAGGGGTTATAATGAGGACCTCAGGACTCCAATTCTGAATGAGGGGAAGTCCCCAAGTAGGGAATAGTGATACTGGGTGTGGAGCAAGGAAGACGATGAAAGCAGAGTGACTATTCACATTTCAGGTTTGGTTGGTCTGTCTGTGTCGGACCCACCCTTGGTAAGCGGGGTGACATTGTGATGGATGGGGTCAAAGCCATCTGCTGTTACTGGCCAAATACCTGGCTTTGGGCTTTGGTCCACTTCATACGCTGTCTTATTCTGCTAACTACTTAAGGCAGAAGAAAATCAGTCCCCTGTTCGGCTCCAATATGTGCCAGTTGAAACTGAAATCTTCATACTGAGCAAATGTACCAGAGAACACTCTATAAACTTAATGAGGGAGATGAAGAGATATACGCCAGAAACCTAGAAAATTTAAAACTGATGAGGTTATGACTTTTGAATGTTTAGTTAAATTGTTGACACTGACAGGACGTGGCTGAGCAAATCTACCATCCGTTTTCTCCTTGTCTCAGTGATAATGGTTCCTTGGTGTGCTCTTCCCAGTTAACAGAAATATTCCCGAAAGTTAAATGCAGGGAGAAGTGACATAAGAAATACTTTTATTATCTCTGCTCTTCTGGGAGTTCCCTCCAGGCTCGTTATTTAAAGCAGGACTTCTCCCGACTGGCAAATGAGTTTGGAGGGAAGGACTCATGGGTTCAGAGGTTACTGAAGAGCCTCCTGAGAGATGGGAGCCTCCTAACCCCTGTGCTTGCAGATGTGCCCCAGCAAACCCATCGAGAACGATGCTGCCCTTGTCTTCCCCAAATACCTCTTCTCCCTCTCACATTTTCCCTCCCCTCGAAAACTGATGAAGGTTCTCCTTTGCCTAGTGAATAAAATCTCAATTCCTTTAAGTGGCAGTTAAGGTATAAATGTGATCATGATTTTTGTAAACTGCAAAGTGCTATATAAATATTAGCTATTTGAAGAAGAATCAGGGGGTGTGGGAAAAACTATTGAATTTGGAGTCAGAACACTTTGGTTTGAGTCTTGTGCTAGTTGGGTGACCTTGGACAGGTCACTTCAACTCTCTGAAGCTCAGTTCCTTCATTTATAAGTCAAGATTATTGTGATAGTTAAATTAATTGAAAGTGACAGAGTAATTAGCAAAGAGTGGACGCTTAGTACCTATTAATGAAGACATGGTAACTGAAGGCAGTTTAGTCCAGCTCTTGAGAACACTGGCTGTGGAGACACAAGTTATCTTCCTGTGTCTCTTATTCCCTACCTATAAAACGGGGATAAGATGGAAGAGTCAAATGGGTTTACATATCAGGATCTTTCAACAGTGCCTGACCCATAGTAGTCCTTCTATAAGTATTGGGGCTCCTGTTACTGCTGTTGTTACTTTTATTATTCAAGGACCTGTTCTGGCCTTATCTTTCCAGCCTTATCAGGTTTTCTGTCTTAGCAGTAGAGAGATCTCCTCCACCAGGTCAGGATTTCCTCAGGGTAGACACCGATTCTTCACCTTTAATTGGTGTGGACTTTACTCAATGCCTGAAAAATACTCAATCATTTTTGTCATTAAAAAAAAAAAAGTACAAACACATGCTTGCTACTTCTACTCAGCATTGTACTGGAGGTTTTAGCCGGTGCAATAAGGCAAGAAAACAAGAAAGAAAAAGCATCCAGGTTGGAAAGGAAGAAGAAAAGCTCTAGTCACAGATAACATGATCATCTGTGTAGAAAATGCAATGGAATCTACAAAAAGCTACAAGAAGTAATGTGAATTTAGCAAGGTTGCAGGATATAAGATCAGTATAAGAATCAATTTGTTTTTAGTTGCTTATCCTCAATATTGTCACAACTAGATCAGTTTAACTGGAGCACAGGATGAGTGGGGGGTAGTGGTGGTGTATGAAATTGGAAAGGCAGGTTGAAACTCAGTTTGATGACATAAGTTAACATGGAATGCTTTTGCTCACACTTTCTGTCCATCTGTCCCCTTCCTCCCTCCTTTCCTTCCTACCTTTTCTTTCTTTTCTCTTTCCTTCTTTCCTTTTTTTCATACTTTTCTTTTCCCCTTCTCTCTTTCTTATTAGTTTGTTGGCATAAACAACTTTTCTCCATGAAAAAAGGTAGAACGTTTTTATTTGTTGGGTTAAATAAACAAAATGACCATAGCTAAGTTGCTGTGAGCTCACAGGGACCATTCCGTGAAAGGAGTTCCCAAAGACAGGGATTACAGTATCAGTACATGGACGCTGGAACTGCGGGTATCTGGATTCACGTTCTGCCTTTCTCTTAGCGAGATCTCTGACTTTGGGAAGATCCCTTCATCTTTTTGAGGCTTAGTTTCCTTGTTTTTAAAAAGGGGTAATGGTTTCATGGGTTCTTTATAGGGTTATGGATAGCTCACGGCAACACCACCTTTTGAGTTCCTAAGAATTGGACCAGGACATGGAGGTGGAGAGTCTTTCCCTTCAAGGAATATTTAGTGAAAATACATGTGTAAATAACCTCAATGGCATGAGATAGGCTATTGGAGTTGTATAAACAGAGACCTGGGAGGTGCAAAGAAGGGATTAATTAGCCGTGCTTGCGGGGTGGGGGAACATTTCTCTGTGCTGATATCTAAACCCAACCTCAAAGTTTAAGTGGGATTTTTGACAGTTAGAGAAAGGGACAACTTTAATACAAATACAATCTTACATTTGTTTAGCACTTCATCATTTTGCTTGACATAAATTAGAGTGGTGTAAAACTATAATTTATAGCTATAAGGGATTATTTTTGCTATTCCAGGGGCAGTTGTTATTACTTTAAGCTGCTGTTTCAGTAAGACTGGGGAAATTTTGACCCTAAATTGCAGCAGCTTAGCCAAGTTTGTTTACACAAAAATTTTCAGGGAATTTTTCCATGTTGGAGGAACCAGGAGCCTTAAGAGCTTCGTTCCTACTGGGGCAAAGGCAAAAGGAGGATGACAAAGATTAGGAGAGGGCCATTACGAAGAAGAGAAGGGGGTGTTAATTAAGTTTTTGCAAAAAAGATGGCCCATTTTATAATTAGGACACAACTGGCTAGCTAAGGAATAATGTAAAAATAGAGAAACCTAGATATTTCAATGCTAGTCCAACAAGGAGCCAAAGGACTCAATCTTTGTGAAATGTTGCAACCTGGGGATTTTCCCTTATAATTCTGATAAGACATGTGGCACTTCCCCTGGGAGAGAACTGGGCTCACAGCTCTGGGTTAAATTACTCGGTTCCACAGATCCTTGCCTTGGTCCAACGCATCATCTATGTGATGTGAATGTTTGATGAAGTATTGAAGATTATTTGGAAATACAGATAAAAACAGTATTTGGGAGTTTGCAGAAGAGTGGAAAATGGAGCCAGGAATGTAACTATAATTTAGGGTAAAGAGCAATAATGAGGTCTCATAAAAATAAACAAACATGATGTTAAATGGACTGCAGATCATTTGCACCTTGAGGCTTTTCTTAGATTTTGTGCCAGTTTAAAACAAACAAACAAAAAACCGATAATATGTCTTGTGCTTTGTGCCAAAAGAGTTACTAATACACAATATTTTGTTTGCATATAATCAAAGAGACAGCCCCTACCCCACTTATCTGAGGGGGGAGAAAAACAAAATCCATCCAGCTATCTAGAGCAACCAGCCGGGTTTGGGAAAAGACTTTAAGCCACTCTGCCTGGGGTCATACTGCTTTATGCTACTCTCGACTTTACGTCAAAGCTGATGTTGTTATCTAGAAAACCTAACAGCTGTAATTATTTCAGTTGTATTCACTGAGAAGTCATTTCCAATCACGTTGGAGAAATGGATTCTAGTGTTTGCAAGTGACCTCTCCTCTTGTCCTTTAAAGCAAATAGCACGTGTGTTGTAAAAAGCAGTGAACAAGAAGTTTGGATGACCAGAGTTCTACAGCTTGCATCTGCTAGTGCCTGGGTTTTTAGACTTTAGATAAGCCAAGTCACAGACGTGATCCTCAGTTTCTTCCTCTGTAAAAGAGGAGCAGTCATACCTACCCAGCTACCTTGTAGAGTTGTGAGGGTCAGTTGAGAAGCTGGACGTGGAAGTACCATGCAAATGCAAGGGGCTGTAGCTTCCTCCCCGCAGTAGGCCTCTGAGTCACAGAATGACAGGATGGTCCGCAGGTACTTCATACGAAGCCATTGGTGCTTTTAACAAAAATGTTAGTTTAGTGGTACGTGCTAGGGTGCAACACAGCTTTATTATTTTACTGACAACTGCCCCTGTGTATCCACTCTGTAGGACTAGATCTTCCTCTGCCTCTGAGTAAAATCTCAGTCGGTGCCCAGAGCTTGCTGCTCGCTCTTAGATAGTAAGTCCTCTGTTTACTGAGTCTTGAAACACTCTGGGTTCAGTTATAAATATCACAAATCTAAGGTCAAAATGAGAACTGAAACTCACCCACAGGTAATGCCTCCTCTGTGGGCTGAGGAATGTCTTCTTCCTTTATTCTTTCATCTTCTCCTCATTTCCACTCTCCAGGTGGGTCCGGTGGGGAGAGGGAAGAGAAGGAGGAGTTAGAAGCAGACTTGCTGCCAACCTGGCCCTGGTTTGCTCTTCCAGGGGCAGATGTGTAGCCTGACCCTTCTCCTTAGGCTGCTTCATGAATGAACAGCTGGAGTCCTCTCACTTGCAATTCTCTTGAGGACAATAAATCCACCCCCTGAGGCGGTTCACTTGTTATTCCTCTTTCAAATCTGGACATCTGGGGACTTCTCTCTTTTGAGATCTCTGTACCTCCAGCAGGGCAGAATCCAAGATTAACCCAGGGGGCCTTGTCTTGTACTTGGCCCTGATCTTCTCCATGGAGATATAGATCTTTGACTTATTAATAGTGGGGTATGGCTAACATACCCCACCTCAAAACAGGCCTCTTTTACTGAGCCACCTAGAAAGCAGCCTCAGCCGTAGTCTTGTTTTCACTTGTTAAATTTTTTAGGCATAAGTCAGAAATCAGTTCACTCTGACCCTGAAAATGCAAGGGACACACACCAAGCTGTCCAAGTGATCCACTGAACTCCCTCTCACCCTCTAACCCTTCTCCATGGAGGTAAACCATTGCAGGCAAACCTAAAATTCTCTTTAAAGAAATCTCCACTTCCCAATTTCAAACTCCTCTCCTACCCCATCCCACATCTTTTTTTGGTAACGTAGAGAGATGTGGTCAGCTAAGCATTGCAAATCCAGTTCTTAGATCCCTCCATCGCAGGTCCTGCCTGGGTGATCTGGCTCCCCATCTTGGAATGTGGGTCTAGTTCTTTCTATGGTCTTGAGGCTTCAGCTGAACTTGAAAAAGAATCCAGTTTCAACATTTTGCTATATTTATATCCATGTATCCCAAACTGTAGTTTGTAGAACATTGCTTCAGAGAAGTGTTCCAAGATTTTAAACGTTCCTGATCAAATGAACTAGGGACACAAATGCAAGATTTCCAGCTCTGAAGGTGCTCATTGCACATAAGCCTACTAAATAATATGGGAAATCTATAATTTGGAACCCTGTTTGACACTTTTTAGTTCCAGTGTTCTTCAGATATATTTATCTACACGGTTGATTAACATAGTGTCTTTGTTTGCCTTTTGGGCACTGCTGCTCCAGAAACAAGTTAGAGCCTCTTTTGGCAAGTGAGTAAGGGTAGTCCCTGGTGAGGCTTCCACTGGGCACGGCTAAGTATATTCATACATTCCTCCAAGGCTTTCCTACTAATAGTAATGGGCCAGTGTTCATATGAATATATATTTTGGAAACAGCCAAACAGAACTGGCCACGCGGGGAAAAACAAAAAGGTACTAATAGTTTTGTTGCCCTGTTTATGAAACAGTCAAAGATTTAAAAATTAGATAGTACAGCCCATTCAAATAGAGGTTTAGAGTATTCCAGTATTTGGTTTAGACTTTGAGAGTTTAGCTTTGATGAATTATAAAGACAAAGAGATAATGACTTATTCTCACCTGGACCAGATTTTGTTCCTCCTACATTTTTACAAGTCACAGCCATCAGTTGTATAGGTTTTGAGTCATCTTAAATGTCTCTACCTTTGGACAGACCCAATTGGCCTGTTTTCAGATAGACGTCTTCTGCATTCAGCTCATTTTTGAATGTGGATCTTAATTTCCCAGATGCATTTCTGAATAAATAGCTTATTCCATCTATTATTTCATTGTGTCTTGAGAGAAGATGACTGGCTTTATCGTTCCTTTTGTTCCAAACTCTGCAAGTATTTATACTGAATAGCATCAAGTCTTAACAGTGTGAACCGTCCTGGATTGCCTACCACTGCCCTGGTTTTAGCACTGAAAGTTCTGCATGCTGGGAATTCCATAGCTGGGATACAAAAAATCTTGGGTTTTGATGATGGATGCCAAAGGTTGGCGGAAAAATATAAAACCCATATGGCAGGCCCAAAACATAGGCGTGGTAAGCAATGCTGTTTTTAGTGCCAAATAGATACAGTATAGATTATTCACCTTCTGTAGTTGCTGTCACTGTTTTCCTGCCTTGTGTTAGTAACCATGATTTGAAATTCACACTCATGAATCATCCACTGTTGTTTCATTCCAGTTGATGCAACTTAAGTGTACACCTTCAGCACATCGTGATTATGAGTGTTAACAATCCATCTATTTGACTTTGTCTGTGGGTTAACTGTTGGGCTTTGTATCACGGTAGTGCTAGTTTAATTTTTACATTGTGACTATTGTGACCATATTTTCTAAGAGTTCAGATCATAAAGATGAGGATGATTATAACACCAATGCCAGCATGACCTAGACATCCCAGAGAAAGAAGGGTAAATGGCTGTTATTTTAATGAAAGATGGAAGGACTCATACAATTGAATTGGCCGGTAAATAATCAAACAGCATTTTGCACAGTATGTAGAAGACAATTTTTAAAAATTGAAAAAAAAAAAAAAAGAATTTGCAATTGGACACGGTGGAGAAGATGTGAAGGCACATGTGAAAACTGAATCTCACAGTCCTGGGATGAGACATACAAGTACTTCTAAATCAGTCAAAAGCTTTCTCGTCTTCCAAGAAGACACCAACGCTTAGCAGGACATGGTCCCCGCTGAGTTAGACTGGGTGTGTCACATAAACAAGCTGCATTATCATTATTGTTCTTGTGATTGCTCTATGAAACTGATTAAACTTGTATTTCCTGATTCATAGGTTGCCGTTAAAATGTCCTATGGGTGAACAAAGGGGAAATTTGGGGTAACATGAGTTGCCCCCCTAGAGAGTAGAGCTAATTTTGTCAGGTCTGATGAACAACCATGCTTTCCATGGTAGATCAAGTGACCCCTCAAATCACAGCAACAAGAAAATGTTCTCTCTGGCTTTTCAGTATTTGGACTTGAAAAATGGAGCTTCAAAGGATCTTCTTGTTTTTGATGAAGATTTTAATGAAACTGCAGAAAACGTAAAAAGATTGTCTAAACACAAGCTATACTTCACTCATCTATCTGCATATTGGCAGACAATACAAATGTAAATATTGGCAAATTCCATTCAGTGTTTAAAGTTCTTACCAAAGAAAATGAACCGATCTCACCACCTAAACATCCTGTCCACCCTGTCTACAACACTAGTGAAAAGGGGCGTGATTTGCTTCCCTATGATTTTGAAGCTTTCATAGTGAAAGTTTTTGGTCACTTTCAGCTTCCTCAAAACAGGCAGAAGCACTTGAAATTTTTGAAGTTATAGAAATGGAAGGAGACAGCCTTTTTCGACACGTGTGTACAAAATGGCTGTCATTGCCAGCCACAGAAAAGATGCTAAAATGCTGGCCTGCTCTAAATCTTATTTTCAAAGTATGAGACAAGAGGAGTGTCCTTCTCTAATTTGGAATACTTCAAGGGTGAGAACGGAGAGAAGGATTACAGTAAAACAGAAATTTATGTGCTGTTTCTCCACAGTTCTTTGGTAATCTGTGAAGAGGTCACAAAGAGCCTAGAAAAGAATGACCTGATTTGTTTGATGTTATGTGTAGGATATGACAAAAGATCATACAAAGAAAAAAACTCAGTTTTTGGAAGTCAGTTTTTTGGAAATAGGATGCTTCTGAACAACAACAACAAAAAATGTCACCACAGTACAGCCAAGTCAAATAGGTCTTTCTCAGTTTCTTTACTAAAACTATAACTTACTTGGAATCCAACTGCAATTTCACAAGTTTGAATTACCTCTGTGCCTTAACACTACTTTCCCTGAGAAAAAGAAGTTTAACTTATGATGGCATCTAATTTGCTCCCTCATGTTTTAAAAACAATGGACATGAACCATCTCTGTGATGAATTTATAAATGCAACGATCTGATTGACAAACTGCTGGTCTATCAAAATAAGCATGTAGATACAGAGTGAAGGAACATTTTTGGAGAGCTGGAAACCAATTCCTATAAGTCTAAGACCCTGTTCTTGCTAGTTAAGTAAACTCTGAAATGTTCCTTGCTCAAATGCTTTCGCTGACATGGTGTTTAGTTTGATGTCTCCACATTGGACTGACAGCAGAACACTGTAATGTGGGCTTGATAAGAGCATAGCCACAAGTCAAACAGAATCTTACATTTGACTGTATATTCAGTTACTACTATATAAAGGAAAAGAAGGTATCCTAAAGGCTCTAGGCAGTTCAGAGAAGTACTATTAGAAAAGGGAATAGCAGGACTAAAAATATCCTGTTATATTGTAAGACAGAAAGAAACATGTCATTGTTATTTTTTATTAAATGCAGATATCTGTTTCTATTGTATTTTCATTATCCTTTTAAAAAGTCATATATTTATGTATTTTAAGAATATAGAATAAGGTAATAAGATAGGAAAATTTAAATATCCAATAGAGTTTAAAAAGCTAAAATAAATTGCTATATCAGAGGATAAGAAAAAACATAAAAATATTGTGAAATTTTTCTCCCACATATTATCTGTTTAGTTAGTCCTACTATTAATTATTATTAACTGCCACTGTTAACTAGTCTTCCTTTTTGTTTAAATAATAGGATTTATATCAATGAAGGGTAAATCATATAAAATAACATATGATTTCAAATAAAAATGGATTTTTCATATTTTTATGTCAGAGTAATTATATATGTGTATCATGACTTGTTATGGATTATTTTGGGGGGTGGATTCTGGCGTGGATGCACCCTGGGTTGGCGCTCTAAAAAGTTAGTCATCCTGTTTGTCGCCAGTGTGCTTTTAATGAGCCTGTCTTGTTTTAAGGCAGGAAAGCAAATCGAATTCTCATTAATTGCCTTTTACCTGCTACAAATAATCCCTCACGTTGGCCATTGGCTGTAAAATAAGTCATCTTTGTCTTGTCCTTATTGATTACACATAAGAGTGGAGGCAGTGTTTCTAAAACCATTTGTATGTCATTTAGGAAACATTTTATGTCATTAAAAAATGTCATTTATTTGAGATTGGTTGTCTTCATTTTTTGTGTGTGTGCTAATTGAAAAAAGGGGAAAATATCAAGTTTTTAATTCTCTTAATGAGAAGCCAAAGTAGAATTGACAATTGTCCATATGTATCACTCATGTAATGCACATCACCTACCTGCAGTTTCTCTTAAAATATATTCCAAGTAGTTGGGAAATTAAACTTTTATTTTCGTTGTTGTGGCCCTCACCTACCCTCTCTTAATAATCCATAAAGACTCTCTGTTCACCTCTTCTTTCTGATGTTCTAAGAGCCCTTGTGATGTGTTGCTTCTTTATTACCTAGTCCTTCACACATGGAAACCCATCTTCTGCTTTCCCACCCTCACCTCCCATGTCACTGTGCTTAGGACAGAATATCCCCTTCCTTTAGCTTTTCTGTTCTTGTCTTAACTCCTACCTGTATTTCCAGGTCTCATAAAAATGCCCTTTACTTCACACAACCCTTTCCAGACCATTTTCTATGTACTTTGATGTCTCACGTGCCTTCCTACTCGCCTACCGCCTTGTAGTGCTCTGTGAAGTTCCACATATGCTCTTGGATGGATTGTGAGGTATAGAGCATGCCTTGTTCTCTCTTTGTGTCCCCAAGAAATACCTAGAACAGGGCTAGGCAGATTGTAATTGTTCAAGAAAGATGATGGATTAGTTCATATATATGATGGTTCATGCAAAATATGACATGGGGGTAGCCAAGTAATAATATCTCTTCTCATGGAAACATTGTCCATAATGTTTAACAGGATGTGAAAGAATAAGGCCTTGTTAAGATGGAGAAATGGGGGAGGGTAGAAAAAAATAATCATAATCCTGACTCCTGGGCTCAGGTTTTAGCTTGTGCTTTAACTTCTGGGTAGGGAGTTTACCCTATGTAAAACACACACATATGCACGTGTACGCGCGCGCGCACACACACACACACACACACACAGGGTTTAGCCTTGACATACATTTTTAATTTGATGCCAGTACTTTTTAGCAGCCTGGTTTAAAGTTGGAAAAATATCCACTCAGTGTCTAGTTGAGTTATGAGTTGAGCATGAATTTCACAACAAACCTCAGTGATTTTCCACCAACCATACCAACCCAAAGACAATTTCTAATGACTTAGTGGCCATCGTATTGCAAAAGAAGCAGAACACAGACATGCTGCCTGTTTCGCTTAAATTTATGAAAACCCACTGAAAGGGGAATGTAGAAAGTAAACGATCCATGGTAAAGCGTTGTGAATGAAGGCAGAGGTGCTGTGGTTAGCTGGGTTTCTCAATCCCTCAGATTCTCAAAGCCAGGAGAAAATTTATCCTCTTCCACTAAGACATAAACTAAACTCTTTTAGTCATTAATCTGCAAAGTTGATGCCTGCCATGGTCATTCATCAAACATTTTTGTGGAGTGAGTCTGGTGGGGCCTCTGGGGCATCCGCCTTTGAAATTCACAGCACTGTTTTGTCCCCTGAGGACGGAGTGACTTTCTCCCCTCATTGCACATCTGGAAGGGAAGTTTCTGCTTCTCTTCTTCCCTGGGCTGAGTCAGGGCCTGGAAGGGGCAGCCACCTTTTATTGAATCGTGTGCTTGGACTGTAAGGTTCTGAATACTCCTCCCTGGGCTGTCGGGGGAGAAGAGAGAAGAGAAATACTGCAGTGGAGGCATTGTTTATAAGTCACTCTTTTTCCTGGATTACAGTTCACCACAGAAAAAGGACAATTACTGTTTGAGGTGATTTTTGTAGAGGAAAGAGTCTCTACATTAACCATTGTGAGAAACGAGTAGAATCCTCGAGCTGCAAGTCTCAGTTATCTACAGATAAGTCAGGGAATGGTTCTGGCATCTTGAGGTCTGATCTGAATTTACAACCATGTCTCCAGGCTCAGAGACAAACAGACAATTTGATGAGAATGGACGTTTCCTACGGAGAACGTGCCCCACGGGTGCTGGGATGTCTTCTGTCTCTCCAGTAACTGTGCCTGCTAATGCTTTGTCCTTAGCGGGAGGTCTCCTGGAACCTTCCAGGCCTCCTGTGAATTGGCCCTGCTCCCTTCCCAGGCTCCTGTTCTCTGTCCCCAGATTGGCATCACACTCCAGACGCAGTGGCCACCTTCCTGTGGCTTGAGCACACCGTTGTCTTCTCCACATGGGGCTGTCCACCCTGACTAGCAGTCCCCGCCCTAAAATCTTTGTGAGATTGGCTTTTTTTTTTTTTTTTTTTTTTTTTGTCATTGAGTTTTCAGCTCTAATGTCAACTCCTCAGAGAGGTATTCTCAGGCCACTCTATTTTTGTTTTTGTTTTGTTTTTTAATTTTTATTGAAGTATAGTTGATTTACAAAGTTGCATTTAATTTCTGCTGCACAGCAAAGTGACTCAGTTATACATATATATATATATTATTTTTCATATTCTTTTCCATTATGGTTTATCACAGGATATTGAATATAGTTCCCTGTGCTATACAGTAGGACCTTGTTGTTTATCCATTCTGTATACAATAGTTTGCATCTGCTTATCCCAAACTCCCCATCCTCCCCCCTCCCCTCCACTGGCAACCGCAAGTCTGTTCTCTGTATCTGTGAGTCTGTTTTTGCTTGGTAGATATGTTCATTTTTGTCGTATTTTAGATTCCACATATAAATCATATGGTATTTGTCTTTCTCTTTCTGTCTTACTTTGCTTAGTATGATAATATCTAGGTTCATCCATGTTGCTGCAAATGGCATTGTTTCATTCCTTTTAATGACTGAGTAGTATTCCGTTGTATTGAGATATATATGTATCACATCTTCCTTATCCATTCATCTGTGGATGGACGTTTAAGTTGTTTCCATATCTTGGCTATTGTAAATAGTGCTGCTATGAACATAGGGGTGCGTGTATCTTTTCAAATTATAGTTTTGTCTGGGTATATGTCCAGGAGTGGGGTTGCTGGGTCATATGGCAACTATTTTTAGTTTTTTAAGGAACCTTTATACTGTTCTCCATAGTGACTGTACTAATTTACATTCCCACCAACAGTGCAGGAGGGTTCTCTTTTCTCCACAGCCTCTCCAGCATTTGTTACTTGTAGACTTTTTAATGATGGCCACTCTGACTGCTGTGAGGTGATACCTCCTTGCAATTTTGATTTGCATGTCTCTGATAATTAGTGATGATGAGCATCTTTTCAAGAGGCCACTCACTGTAAAGCCAAACCCACCTACACACTAGTCACTTTCCAGCAGTCTCAGTGTGTCCCTCCCTCTCTTCCTCCCTCCCTCCTTCCTTGCCTTCCTCCCCTTCATCCCTCCTCTTAGGTTTTTTCCTCTCCCGCCACTACCTTCACTCAGTTGTAAACTCCAAAAGAGCAAAGCCCTGTCCATCTTGTTCACTGGGATGTATCTGTGGTGTGTGTTCACTCTTCTTTTGGAACATATGGTTTCTTTGTTCTTTGGGTGTTTAGTTGAGGGTAGCATGATATTTACAGGAAATTTTGTTACTTTTCATATTTTAAAAAAACATACTTGGATCCATGTATTTTAGGTATAATTTACTCTTAGACATTTTCTCGTAATCAACTTATTTATTCACTTGATATTTCTTAAGTATTTACTATTCGCTAAATACCTTGGCAAGATACAACAGATATCAGAAATGTTTCAGCCATCTGCATGATATCATTAAATGGAGAGAGACACATTTGAAAACAGATTATCATATTTTGTACCAAATGATATATCCAGTTCTGTCTTTCTGGCTTCCCGTTTTCTTTTTCTAACCAAACTTCTCCCACTCTTTACCCTCCAGTAAGGCTCCCTCTTCATCATCCCACCGCTGTAACTCATCTTTGCTTAGATGGTTACTTTATTCTTGAAGTGTCTTCCCTCTGCTGTTTTCTTGTTCACATTTTGTGCTTCCTTTGAGGCATGTTCAGGAGTTTCCTCTCCACTATGGGCTCCATAACCCCATTAGCTCTCATTGCTTCCCTAGAGCTCTACCTTTTAGCCTGTACAGTATGAGTCTTCTAAAATTGAGAGCTTTCTACTGATGATTCTTTTTGGATCTATATTTGTTCTATGTATGTTAATATTAAAAACCCAACTCAATTCTAACTTCTTTGAGAAAGTGAACAGGCTTAACAATTCTTCTAAGTCTCTGCCAGTATCATAGGTACTGTGGGGAATGTGGTAGCAGTCAATAAATTCTCACTGATTGATTGGTATCGAAATTGGCTTGTCAGTTCCAGATGGGGTGCTGAATGAGAGCAGGTCTGGTAAAAGACTCTTCAGCATTCAGCCTCCCTGTAGATCAAGTACAGGCAAAGCTTACGGTGAAAGGCGGTGAAAGGCAAAATTCCAATAGCACGACTATTATTAATCTACTTAAGCCATTAAGTGTTGTCCAGTATTAGATTGGACCGGAAATCCTGGTTTTCAACTCTTTCCTATTTGAATGCCCGAGAGGCTGTCAGCAAGAGGAAATGTGGAATTGGCTTTCAGTTGCCTGAGGAGAGGAGCTTAAATTCCTAGATTTATGGCTCTGCTTTACCTGAAAATTTTATTTTGCTTTTACTTTTATGTAGCGATTGAGTGTACTGTATTTCATTTGGTGCTCCTTAAACATTCTAAGGGAACTCTAAAAGTAAATATCAACCAATTTATACAGTAATGTTCATAGGGGTCTCTACTGAATGCTTCACCACACGAGTGCAGCCTAGAAGCCCCCAAAAGGTATGATACTTTCAGAAGGGGTCTTAGAGTGAAGGAGGTAGAATTTCTAGTGTGAATGGTCTGTTTGTAATCTCTGAACTCAATTATTCTAGCTTTTCTAATTCTAGTAGTAGAGGAAAAGATGGGCAGAGTGTAGAGTAGCAGGCTTGTGTCTTGGTTCCAATAACATGCCCTCTTGGGGTGCATGTGACTGCTTCTCTTTGGCCTAAGTTTTAAGATTAACATATACACACTAATATATATATATATATATATATATATATATATATATGTATAAAATAGATAACCAACAAGGTCCTGCTGTATAGCACAGGGAACTCTACTCAATATTCGGTAATAACCTAGAAGGGAAAAGAATCTGGAAAAACTAGATATATATGTATGTATAAAGGAATCACTTTGCTGTCCACCAGAAACTAACAAAACATTGTAAATCAACTCTATGTCAATATAAATAAATAAATATACAAACAAACAAATAAATAGGTTGAACTAAATATCCTCCGAAACACCTACTACCTCTAAACTCTAGTACATCGACCACTATTAAGACAATAAAAGTGTACTTAGATATCCAAAGACTACTCGAGCCAAGAGGAAATTTTATGTCAGTGTCACTAAAAATGCCCCGCACTTCTAGGAAGTCCCCACGGTCTTCTTTCCATTGAGTTTCCTGGTCTCATTCATATCCTATCTTACCCTCATTGCTTAAAGTGGACTCTCTCCCTGTCTCTCCATAGCACTCATTTCCTTCTCCATCCATTTGCCTTTTATTAAAATTATTTAACGTGTATACATTTCATTTTCCTCCATTGACTTTAAGCTAGAATTGAGCAGGAACCATGCCTTATACTTTTTAATGTCTCCAGAGGGCCCATGGAAAGTGCTCAGTAAATTCTTGCTGCTACCAGTGCACCTTAGCTGACTCTTCCTGTCTCTGGTGAATTTTACTCCAGCAAGAGTGCAACAAAAGAACTCCAAACTAAAGGAGACAAAATCTAGAGGGACTGTGGACACTTAATTAGAACTCTCAAATGGGAAAATTCTTCCAGTTTGGTCAGCGACATGAAAATTATTTTGAATGATTTTATCAATTTGTTATCTCTTCCTATTGTTGAAACAAGTGTTTGTTTATATGCTAACCTCCTCTAAACTCAACAAGTTTAGGGTCGTCTTAAGGATAGAGACTATATGTTATTCTCCTTTATGTTCTCGCCTTAGTTGGGTTACAAAGTGAATGCTCAATAAATACTTATTGAAAAAGCATATATGAATGAATGATCTTCAGGGCCAAAGCTAGTAATTCTGTTAAGGAAAATATTCAGACCCTGTGACCCCACACTTACAAGTTGCCAATGCTGCTCACCCATTTTAAGGTAATATTCACTAATGCGTCCATCTTCTATACTGGGAAGATCTTTAGACTAAATAAAACATGTGATTACAGAGATCTATAACTTGATGCTTTTACATTGGTTACCCTAGGAATAGTTTCTCAGAAGATAAAATGTAGTTTCTATTCAGTTTCCTTAGGCAGCCTTGATCTTGATGGAGGACCATGTCTTAATACTTGTAAGAAGACAGGATGATTTAATTAATACTATCTGACACTCCATAGCTGAGATTTGGGATAGACTGTGTACAGGGTCAATGTCCTAATTTGTCAAAAATGTTAAAGCAGTATCAAACTTCCATAAAATAAATTATTCATGTATTTTGTAAGATAAAAATGCTTTTTTTCTATATCTATAACGTTATAAGCGAAAGTAAGACAAACGGCAAGCTAGGATGTAATATGTAAAACTATAATTAAAGATTTAATCCCCTTAGAGTAGGAAGAGCTTTTACAAGTTCCGCCAAAACATCCTGCAGACAAAAAGGGATTAAAGAGTTAACTAGGCAATATTAGATGTGCAGTTGAACACAGAAAATTCAAACTTACTAGCAATGAAATATTTGTAAATAAAAAATATTTGGAGTTAAAAATAGTAATACTTGTTGAATATTAGAGTATGATCATACTATCTTTCTTATTTCTTCCTTACAGAAGATATTTCAATACTTCTGAAAATCAATTTTGTAGTTTTTATTGTAAATATGAAATATTTACTATATTGTCTTGATTACTATAGCTTTATAATAAGTCTTGAAGTTGAATAGTGTCAGTCCTCCAATTTTGTTGTTCTTCAGTAGTGTGTTGGCTCTTCTGGGTCTTTTGATTCTCCATATAAACTTCAGAATCATTTTGTTGATATCCACAAGATAACTTGCGTAACTTTACTGGGATTTTGATTGGAATTGCACTGAATCTCCAGATCAGGTTGGGAAAAATTGACATCTTGACAATAATGAATCTTCCTATCCATGAACATGGAATAGCTCTCCAGTTATTTCGCTCCTCTTTGATTTCATTCATCAGAGATTTGTAGTTTTCTTCATATAGATCTTGTACATATTTTGTAGAATTTACACCTAAGTATTTCATTTACTGAGTGCTAATGTAAATGGTATTGTGTGTATGTATTTTTTTAATTGAAGCATAGTTGATTTACAATATTATATTTCAGGTACACAACATAGTGATTCAATATTTTATAGGCTATACTCCATTTAAAGTTATTATAAAATATTGGCTATATTCCCTGTGGTATTGTTTTTTGGTTTTTTTTTTTTTTTCAGTCCGTGGGCCTCTCACTGCTGTGGCCTCTCCCGTTGCGGAGCGCAGGCTCAGCGGCCGTGGCTCACGGGCCCAGCCGCTCCGCGGCATGTGGGATCTTCCCAGACCGGGGCACGAACCCGCATCCCCTGCATCGGCAGGCGGACTTTCAACCACTGCGCCACCAGGGAAGCCCTCCCTGTGGTATTGTTTTTAACTTCAAATTCTATTTGTTCATTTTTGGTATATAGGAAAACAGTGGACTTCTGTATATTAACCTTGTATCCTGCAACCTTGCTATGATTGCTTATTAGTTCCAGGAGTTTTCCTTTTGTTGATTCTCTAAGAGTTTCTACATAGACTATCATGGCGTCTATGAACAAAGATACTTTTATATTTCTCTTCCTAATCTTATACATTTTATTTCCTTTTTTTGCCTTATTCTGTTAGTAAGGACTTCCAGTAAGATGTTGAAAAGGAGTGGTGAGAAGGGACATCCTTGCCTTATATTTCATGTTAGTGGGAAAGTTTGAGTTTCTCACCATTAAATATGATGTTGAAAGTAATTCTTCATTGTTTATATTAAGGAAAATTGAAAACACCCTAAATATCTAACAATAGGTGAAATGGTTAAAAGTGTGGTATATTCAGATGATAGCCTATTAAGTTTTTAAAGATTAATATGAAATTATGCTTATGGTATTATAGGTAGGAACAAAGTATGAAAACTCAATAGAACATCTCAATTTAATGAACACACCCAAGACTTGGAGGAAGTTCTCTAAAATATCAGCAGTGGTTCTCATTGTGTCGTAAGACAGACTATGAGTGATTTTATGGTTGGGCTAAATATCATTATTCTGTCATCTTGTTTGTTTCACTGATAGGCAGACTGTGTGTCAGAGCACTGGAGATCTAGTTGATTTGAAGGAGTTCATTAGTTCTTTGAACAAAAAATGTAGTGTATATTGTGAGTATGGTACTGTGCCAGACCCTGAAACACAGAGCTTACAGAATCTAATGAGGGCTACGGATAGGTAAGTAGACATTTATGGTATAAGTATTTTACTAAGTGCTATAATAATATAATGAGAATAATGATGATGATAATGATGATGACCAAGTAAATAGAAACCACTTATATAGCTGTTCTAGTTTCTATTTCTACAGAACAAATTACACCAAAACGTTAGTGACTGAACAGCCATTTTATTATGATCCATGGATTCTGTGGCTCAGGGATTCAGACAGGATAAGGGGATGATTTTTCTCTCCCCTGCGATGTTTGCAGCCTTAGCTGGGAAGATTTGAATGCTGGGGATGAATTGCCTGGATATTGGAATTATTTGAATGCTTATGCTCATACACCCATATGGCCGTGCCTGGGCTTGGGGGACCCCACAGACCAGGGTTTCTGACTGAAGTACCTACATCTTACAGCTTCCTCATGGCATCACAGCCTAAGGGCCGTTGGACTTACATGCTGTTCCGGACTCCAAGCCCAAGTTGACTGTTGTTCTAGTCAACAAGGTTGAAGCTAAATCAGAAGTGTTTGTGAGTTAGCCTTGGAAGTCGGGCACATTCTTGACTCTAGGATCCTGCTCCAACTCAGTGGCCAGTGTCCATTCTGATTGGTCAGACCCCCTGCCCACTAATTGTTAAGTCTTTTTATGCTACCCCTGGATGGTAGTACCACTCACTGACATGTACCAACACGGAAAAGATTTTCAGGAACTATGAAAGCAGTTCAGAAGAGGTGATGAGTTCCATTTTAAGGTCTGTTTGCATATTCCTGTGGAGACAGTTAGTATTCTTGGCTCTAGAGAAAGACATTTAGGAATTTTTGACATATGATGGTTCTAGAATCCAAGAAGTTACCATCCAAAGGAAATGCTTTTTCTCTGCAGTGACTCCATTCTTCGATAAAGTTATCCACAAATTGCCAACTATGAAGAGGAATAAAACCCCTAAACAGTAACCTGTAGAGGTCATCTGTACTGGAGATGTGTATTGGCAGAATGTCGCACCACCCCCAGAATTTCAGGAAGCTAGGGGTCTGGGAAGGAGCATTCTTCTTTCACTACAGCAACTTAAGCTTATTCCAGAGAAGGTGGTTGTTCACTTGCTCCTTGAGTGCTATTAACTGCAGACAAAGAGTCTGGTCATATGCCACCCTCTCCATCATGAGCAGCCTACAGTTTTACTAGAAGCTGATGAGGCTTTAAATTTCTTTCCTTCTTCCTCTGCTTTGTGGAAGACCAGAAGTGATGTCAGTGTTTCTGCCTGCAGGATAAGTAAGGATATCCTACTATGTATTTTACTGGCAATCCTGGTAGCATTTTCTCCATTGGTGGTTTATGTGTAATAGAGACCAAACTGCAATTTTCTGACCTGCCAAGATCCATTATGTCTGGTAAATATAGTTTATGCTTGACAGGATCCACACTTAGGGTGGAAAGCCATGCAAATTAAACTAAGGTTTAGGCTAATTTTTGGTAGTGAAAATTATTCTCCCTTGGTGACCTTATTCAGCATGGAATAAAACAACCAGAAAGCTATTCATGTGGTCCAGTCTTCTTTCTTTAATCCAAATAATAAAGGCCTTGGGATCAGCCCAGCTCCTATTCTCATCGCTCTCCTGTCTTTCATGGAGCCTAAGCTTATATGGTTGTAAGAAGCTTTTCATGTGAATAGATAGGAGGTCAGGTAATAAAATATTTTCTTCAGAATAAATGCTCTTGGTCTGATTTGAGATCTTTGCAAATTCCATCTGTGGGTTTATAGAGTCTATACCACCACCAAGTCTTGGTACTTTGGCACAAATGATATTTAAAAAAATTTTCTCCATCATCTCGGTTATTAAAGTTAGTCTTACGTCAGAATGATGTCTCATTCTTGACAGTTGGAGTATTGACAGGGAACTCTAGTAATATTGATGATAAGTTAGGAGCAAACTCAGTTGATTGTTTAGTATATTTAACAGCCCATTCTGGTGATGATTTGTGTTAATATATCTAGTTCATATAGCTTGGTCTCCAATATTGTTTTGATATTCCATCTTCACTCACAGCAGAAAAGAAAAGGCAACCGTAACTACCCCATTTTATGGTTGAGAAATTGGAAGACTCTTTAGGTCAAGGTAACAGACTTGTCCTAGGTGATGGCTCTCGAATTTTCTGGGACAGAAGATCACACAGGCCATACCCTCCTTAGAATTGCCATTTAGAGCCCAACACAGCCAGAATTAATAGGGTGTTACTGGGTGTGATGCAACAGCAAGGACATGATATTTTATTTTAATTTAAAAAGGCATTCTCAGAAACTGAACTTTAAAAAATGCCACTTGTAGATGTGGACACTCAAGGAGACAAAGTTCCAGGCCATTGGGAGATTCTAATCCATTCTCTGAGAATCTGCCTTTGGAGAGCTGAAGGAAAGCAGGCAAGTGGAACCTAAGAACCCAAATGTCTTGGATCACTCTCATCTCCCTGCAAAGGACAAGATTCTTCTGTTTTTCATGGACAATCCTATTTTGTCAGCCATTAAAAAAGTGTTACACAAAGATGCAAATCGGCCTTACGGAGATTCTTCACAGGCATCATTGGAGGAGAATGTGTATTCTGTCTAAGGAATGAGAATCTTGCTTTGGTTTATTCACACTGGGGTTGGATGACAGACAGTTGGGGCTTCTTGGATGAAGACCTTGTGTTAGTTCTGAGTCAGCTCACCCAGCTTTATCGTGGACAGCTATGAAAGGATATTCCAGGAAAGAGACTGGTGTTTTTGACCAAGCATGCGCGAGGCATGTGTAACTCTTCACAGTAAACTGAAAGGAGGTTTACCACCACCACCACTATCACCACCCCACCTCCTCCGCTACTGTTATTATTGTTAATTATAGGAAGGGAGGGTGTCGTTGTTAATCTTAATCTGCTCTCTTGTATTTAGTGATTGGTTGGATGAGAGCGTGCCAGGCATGTATTAATCACGGGAAGGGCTTGAAGGCCTAATCTCCCCAAGGGCTTTCTCCCATTGTCATTTCCTGAGAGGTGTTAGGCATTACCCACACGGCATATAAAATAAAGTGAAATTCAAATCAAACAATGAAAGAGATGCGATTCATCTCTTTTCTGCCTTCTTTTGGGCTTAATTCCCAGAAAGAGAGCAAATCGAAGAAGAGAAGTGGGTTTTTGAGTTCCAGTCATGCTACTTCTAAATCTTCACTGAAACAGAGAGCTTCAGTGGAGAGTTTAGAAGTAGGGGCACGTCCCTCTGACCTTGAAAAGGGGAATAGGTCCACATCAATGAGGTTAAATAAAGCACCGCAGAAGATAACTACAGGAGGAGCAAGCAAGTGCAATCCCTTCTGGGGTGAAGTGCGACCAACCTGAATGAATGCATGAAACCGTGTGTCTAGTCCATGATCAGCTCCAAACCTTCAGCACTCCTGCTCAGGTATGCCACCTCACTGTATCCTTGACTGGCTCTCATAACTGCCTTGTTATTGCTGCTTTTTAAAAAAGTGTAATATGCATCTTTGGATCCACAGCTCATCTATCTCAGCCGGAACTTCTCCTGTAGTTTCTTTAGCGGACGCATGTAGTCATTGCCCCTCTGCCCATTCAACATGGGTGATCAGGGTGGGAATGAAATGTAGACTTGGCTCATTGGAGGGCAGCTTTGGCTTCACCTCTCTGCCACAAATGCTGTCACCTTATAACACTCACAGTAGTTGCTAATGAGTACATTTCAATTCATCCCCAAAAGTGTGCTGCTTCCATACCACGTGAGTTAGTCACTTGTGCTCTTTTGCTTTTATGTTCTTTTCTTTCCTTTTCTCTGGTGTGTGTTCAGATCATATGCCCATATTTTTGCCACTTGTTCTAAGACTTACATTAGATTATTCTAGCTAGCTTGTCAAATTCTTTGAAAACTATTTGTAGGTCTAAATCTAGTTTAGTGCCTGGTAAACAGTAATTACTCATCACATGAATGAATGAGTGTTTTCCAACACTTACAGGCAATCAAGGAATCATCTTATTCCTTAAACAGTGTGAAAAGATGATGTTTAATGGAACTGGTGGGAATAAAATATACACCACAGAACTGTAAGAGCATCATTCAAGAATAGCACCAACAGCATTTTATTTTTATTGTATTTTGTGGGCTGCCTAATACAAAAAATTCTTTGTGAAAAGAGAAAATTAGAACTCAGTCGGTAGATTGGGTTGATGAGTCAGTTGTTTCTTCCCCGAAACTCGTGGGCATTCCTGATTGAAGAGGATTCTGAAAGCTGTCACGTTTGAACATCTAGAAAAAGAAGGCATTCCACACTCCTTGTGTCTTGATTAACAGGTCCTCCAATTTGTGTCCTTCTTCCTAATTGATTATTAGCCTTTTGTGGGGGAACCACTGGAGAATAGTATGGCTGTGAATATACAAAACAAGAGCACTGCTAGATATATGGCTTTTGAGTATTTTTTTACTCAATCGACCTGCTTTTCAGGCAAATGTAATCCCAACTTGTCTTGCTTTCAAGATTAGATAAGGAAATAAAATCAGTTTGGGTTTCCTGTTCCAGATAATTCAAACAAAACCAGAACCACTGCATGGCGGGGCAGCAGTGGGGAGCAGAAGTAAGGACACCATTATTCTTTGTCTCTGCTTTTCCCTGGGGAGGTATTGGCACCCAAACATTCAGCAGTAGGAAGACATTTGGAAAGCAGCCTAGCCAAAGGATCTGCGGTAATCGAGAGTCATAAATCAGATATGAGAGGGAGAGACCATATGGTAGGGGAGGAAAGTGACAGTGCAGTTCTTTCAGCTGTAGCTGTTCAGATGCGGTCTCTTACCCAGTAGAGTAAGGAACTCCATCCCACCCTTTTCTACTCCCCCACTGAACCTTCAAGAATGTCAGATGAAATATTGTGCTTTTTTCTAAACACTTCTGAACCAGCAAGATGTCAGTGACCTGGAGGGGATTCGGGTGAGAGCCAAAGAAATGATTAAAGAGCTGGGGATGCCAATGATCCAGTGGGCGTTTCCCCTCTGCACCTCTAGACCTGACTTATGAGAAGACAGTCAAATAACTAGATGTGTGTTGTTTGGCCCAGGGCAGACAAGAAGGTATGGGCTAAGTTGTCTCCAGTTGAGTTGCCAACAGCCGATAAATTAGTGTGTCTTTTCCCCTCCACGTGGACTGTCAGTATGTATATATTTTAAAGTTTTATTGAAAATAGTTGCCTCAGATTTATTTGCACTCATTTCTCAGAGAGCCTGAGTCATAGCAGACTCTCTCTGCTCCAGGCCCCCATGAGTTTTAAAGCGGCCTCCGCGGCCCCACACAACTCTACTTTACCCAGGGAAAGTGCCTCTGGAGACAGAGACGGGCCGCCTCTTTTTTCCCGACTTGTCTGGACATCAAGAGGGCAAGACTGAAATCTCTTTCACTGGAGACACGTCACCTCCCATGCTTATTTCTGGTTCCCCTTTTGGGTGTGTGAGCAAAATCATTTTATCAAACCGTCTCTCAGGGAGCCGATGGGAAATCTGTCTTTCCCATTAGTCACCAGAAAGTGACCCAGGCAGCAGTGGAGGGAATTGGTCAAGCTATTGCAACCAATCAGACCAGAATGCTTTACTCAGCGGTCACAGGGGCCCAGGCAGCTGCCCGGGAGACCTGAAGCCAATGGAGCCCCTGTTTTTATTGGCCATCCCCGTCTCTTAGGCTGGGATCCTTCATGCTGAACTTCAGATCCAGTGAAGATGGTGGAGTTGTGTGTCCAGCCAGGGAAGAGGGGCAGGGGCCGCTAGCATTGGGAGTCTTAGTACCTTGCCCTTGACACTCCATATTCATGTTTGTTTAATTTCGTAAGTTTGTGGGGGAAAGATGAAATAAATAAGGTCAACTGACCACTCCATAAATTGTTTCTGAAGTTTGGCTTGACATAAGGTCTACCTTCCCAAGCCACACAGCATAATTTATTTTACGACTCCCTCTCAGCATCAGGTCCAGGCTAACCGTGAGTTTAGAGGCTGTGCCTTTGCTTCCTGGTGCTGGTGGTCACAGTGTGTCCTTTCTTGGCAGTGGCCATGGGCCCAGCAAAACAGACCTCTGAAAGGCAAACGGATTAATCATTCTGAAGGCGTGCTCGCCTCAACAGTTGCCCTGCAGGATGTCTGAGAACCAGAGAGGGGAGACTGTTGTAGTTCACAAATAGCAGAGAGAGATGTCCGAAGACTCACAAAAAGAAGGGAGGGGGAAAAAAAGAATGAAGACTTTTAAATTGTACATGCTAGAGTCTTCACTAAACCAGAGAGTATTCCAAAGAAATATATCGCCACTCCTATAACAGAAACTGTGATGAGTCCAACCTTTTTATTACAATCAGGTTTTCTCTAAATATATTATGCCCCTCAGGTCAAAATGATTTACTTCTCTATTTTGGGACATCTGAGTTCTATTCTGCCGTTGCCAGGATGTTTTCAACTGTGCCAAAACTGAGCAGGTCTGCGGTTCCTTTGTAACATCAAAATGGAGACATTTATCATTGAGATTTATCATGGGCCAGCCTGCCAGATGGTTTGGGTATTTTAAAGGTGAACTGCACGGGCCTTGATTAGCTCATGCGGACTTCTAGCTAAAGACAACTCTATCAGTTGCTCAGTGAAAAGACACTGGATTCCCCTCCACCCAACCCCTCCCTCTGTTTTTCTAGTAATGCAGAAAATATTAATGTAATGGCAGATGTGGCGTAGATTGTCATTTCAGGAAGAAAACCAAGCCATAACCAATTCCATTGATTGCATTCTAATTATAATGTGACCTCCTGTTGCTTTGCATAGAGGCAGTATTCATTTCAGTACACCACTGTAAAACTTGCCGAGTCAACGACCCTCAAAGGGGCAATTGTAAGATTTAAGCTTGGATTTTTTTGCTCATACCAAAGACCTTTATTCTGCCAAGTCTCTGCTGATTGGACCAGAAAGAATGCATTTGATTGTATAGACTAAACTTATTGGGAACAGAACTTTTGTGCTTTGAAATGCTTTTCATTCAAATTACATTCAGACATTCAATCAACATTGATTGTGATATGGATTGGCAATGGGGAATGCCTTGGGTTTTTGGTCTGGCTTGAAAGTTTGCTCAGCTCCTCACTAGATAACTGCAACCGAGAAGCCAGCTGAGGTTCTTTAACCTTAAACTTGAGTTTCCCACAAGAGGAGAGTTTCTCTACAAAGACCAGGGTTTTCTTATTCCCATCTAATTCAGTATTCCAAGATCATTTCTTTACTTGGAGATTTTGGGTCTTCAAGGGCTTCCAAATTTAATTAACCTCTGGGAGCTATGGGATATGTGTGCACACTGTTGTTTGTATTAAATGAAATGTGTCCTTGACTTTGTACATGAAAAGCTGGGAGAATCCATCTTAGACTCATGTTCTAGGGTCATGGATTTTGTATGGTGGAAAGAAGTAAGCACTGGGTGAGGATTCAGGAAGCAAAGATTCTAGTCTTAAATGCTGTCTGTATAACCTAGGGCAAGCCTCAGTTTTCTCATCTGCAAAGTGAAATAGCTGGTCCTGAGGTTCAATTCATAATATAGGTGATTTGAAATACTAAGAAGCAGTGTAAAATTATTCCTCTTATCATTATTACTTACAAGTCAGTGTAGACATGTGTGTTTGTTGGGACCTTTTGCCTGGAGCTAGACCCCTCTCTGCCTCTGGAAAACTCCCAGCAAGACCAGTGGTCCAATCAGTTGGCTCTTGGCAGACTTCACAGACACAGTCAAGTTTTTGTTTTGACTTGGAGGTTCTCTTAAGGCCCTTCCGGACTCCAGCCCGGAAGTGAGGCTGAAATTCAGGCAAGAGGAGCAGAGTCGCCAGGTATCCTTCATTCCAAGCTGATGAAATAGTTCGAGATTGCTCCATCCTCTTCATCCAGTCGCATGCCATCAGCTGTCACCTGTGTGCAGGTGACTCTCAAATATAGATTTACAGCCTCAGTAGCTTTCTTGAAATTCAGCACTTCCGAGTATATGCTCACCTTGGATGGTGTTCTAGAAGCTCACTTCAATACATTCCCTGTTTTCCCACCAGGACAAACACGACTGGCCTCTCCGCCTCTATTTTCTCTTTATGTTAACTATTCCTCTAATTCTAATTTGAGTTCAAAACCTTGGCGTCTCCTTTTACTTTCTTCGTCTCCTTTACCACCCACCTAGAACTCATTGCCAGGACCTATGGACTGTCAATCCTACCCCTGAAAATGCCATTGAAAATACCCATTCTCCCTAAAGTTACTCCTTTCTCTTTGGGTCTGATTCTTTCCCTCCTGGCCTGTGTAATAGCCTCTTAGATGGTTTCTTCACCTTTGGTCTCTGCAGCAGTTCATTCTGTTCTACCCCAGGATGGCAGGCAACTTTTCAGATGGCCCTGATGATACCAGCTTCCTGGTATTCCCACTTCTTGTGAAATTCCCTCACCTTGTGTGTGGGCATGGTCTGTGACATGCTTGTAACCAATGGATTATGGAAATGTTGATGGGCTGTCACTCCCATGCCTAGGCTACCTAAGACTGTGACTTCTGACTTCCTGGAGGACTCTTTTGCCTTGATGAAGCAAGATGCTATGCTGGAGAGACCTACATGGCAAGCAGCTGTGGGGTGGTCTCTGGTCAACAGTGAGGAGCTGTGGCCCTCTATCCACAAGGAATTGCCTCCTGCCAACAACCGTGTGAGCTTGGAAGCTTCCCCAGTTGAGCCTCAGATGAGACCCCAGCCCTGGCTCATACCTTGAGGGCAACCTTGTGAGATACCTGAAGCAGAAAGGAGGACCCAGCTAAGGTGTAACCATATTCCTGACTCGAAGAAACTGTGAGGCAATACATACGTGTTGTTAGAAGCTTTGTGGTAGTTTGTTACACAGTAAAAGATAACTATTATACCAGGGCATTACCACCTGACGATGCCAATTCTTCCCTCACAAATACTAAATGGCTCCAGGATTCTCTGTATTTGGTCCTGAACTACCTATCCAAGCTACTTCCTGACCCTCCTTCTTGAGAACTCTGAGCTCTGTTCTGTACATAATTTTGGCTTTCTACCTTTTACCCTCTGCTGACATTGTGATCATTTTCTGGGTTCTCTTTATGACTAAATCCCATATCTTTTTAAAAGGCCCACTCAAATGCCACCTCTTTCATAAAACCTTTTGCGATCCCTGAAGCTATGTAGATCTCTGAGCTGCCATTGTTCTGTACCTTGGGTCACTTTCCATTTTTTACCTCATAGAGGAGTTGTTTATGGGCATTATCTTAGCTCTACTCCTGGATTGCAGATTTGATGAAGAAGGCTGCTCCTGATTTATCTTCTCATGTCCTTAGAGGTCCCAGTATAATGACTTGTGGATGGTATGCTCTCAAGGAAGAGTTACTCATTCATGAAAAGCAAGCCAGTTTGCCCACAAGATAGGTAAAATAGGAGTGGCTTGTGGAATTACTGGTTTATTTACTTGCTTATGCTTTCATGCATTCTTTCACTCTCTACAGCATGCCAGGCAGTATCCCCAGTATCCAGGGGGCAAGACTAGACTCATTGGCACTGTGCTTGAGGTTTAATGCTCTGTGGTTGCCATTTTGAGATTTTTTAAGTAATTTTGTCTTTGGATCTGTATTTTTTAAGTGCAGTCCCATAGGACAGTGGGGTATGTGCTGGAGGCTCAGAGTCCTCCCATGACCCCTGGCCTCCCTGGAACAGGTTCTTGACCACCCATTCCCCTTAACTCCGACCCTGAAGGGGCCCTGGGCACAGACACGGTGAGAGTCATGGTTAGATGTGCGTACCCTGCACGCCATGTCACCGGGTGAGGACTCTGGACACCTGCGGTGGGGTGGGGATGGGGTCTGTACTTTCCCCACGGTCAAAACATGATATGAGTAGCAAATAAAAATCGCACGTTGAAAGGTGACCATATGTGCATGGCTTTATCTCTGGGCTTTCTATCCTGTTCCATTGATCTATATTTCTGTTTTTGTGCCAGTACCATACTGTCTTGATTACTGTAGCTTTGTAATATAGTCTGAAGTCAGGGAGCCTGATTCCTCCAGCTCCGTTTTTCGTTCTCAAGATTGCTTTGGCTATTCGGGGTCTTTTGTGTTCCCATACAAATTGTGAAATTTTTTGTTCTAGTTCTGTGAAAAATGCCAGTGGTAGTTTGATAGGGATTGCATTGAATCTGTAGATTACTTTGGGTAGTACAGTCATTTTCACAATGTTGATTCTTCCAATCCAAGAACATGGTATCTCTCTCCATGTATTTGTATCATCTTTAATTTCCTTCATCAGTGTCTTATAATTTTCTGCATACAGGTCTTTTGTCTCCTTAGGTAGGTTTATTCCTAGATGTTTTATTCTTTTTGTTGCAGTGGTAAATGGGAGTGTTTTCTTGATTTCACTTTCAGATTTTTCATCATTAGTATATAGGAATGCAAGAGATTTCTGTGCATTAATTTTGTATCCTGCTACTTTACCAAATTCATTGATTAGCTCTAGCAGTTTTCTGGTAGCATCTTTAGGATTCTCTATGTATAGTATCATGTCATCTGCAAACAGTGACAGCTTTACTTCTTCTTTTCCGATTTGGACCACAGAGGAAAAGAGAAAGAAAACTTCTGTTGCTTCTTGAACAAGGAGACCCACAATTTTATTTGTCATGACCCCTGCAAATTAGGTAGCTGGCCCTAGTTTATTGAAAAACCAGACAGGCAGGAGTCCATTTCTAGCAGCAGCAACAGACAATGGACAGTAAACAAGATGACTTCAGAGAGTCTTATGTGCTGTGAAGAGAATAAAATAAGGTGATGTCTGGTGAGTACCTGAGTGTGGTGTAGGGAGCCTCTTCCCTTGAAGAAGATGGTTAGGGAACCCTGCAGGGGAAGGTGGCATCTGATCTGATATATGAAGGAGGAAAAGGGTTAGGCCAAGTGAGGAATATGGGGCAGGTTTCAGCAGAGGAAAATGCTAGATCAAAATCCTTGGGTCTGGAACAAGCTTGGAATGGTCAAGGGCTAGACACAAAAGCCAGTGCAGGAGATGCCTCATGACTACGGGGGAGAGGAGATGGGGTGAGTTTACAAAGGTAGGATGCAGCTGAGTCCTTTATTGCCTTGCTGGCCATGGTGAGGAGAGGTTCCCCCTGAGCCTGCCCAGGTCTGTGGTCCTGTATTTTCTCACTGAAGAATCACTAAGGAGGGGTTTATTACAGTGGGCATTTCCTGCAGTCTTTACCTTAATTTAATTTCTTCTCCTGTATCAACATAGCTATCTTAGATTCTTTAAAATAGAGACATTTTTCACAAAGATATGTAACTCAGAAAGGATGTAAATAATCATATGTGGGCCAAGGAATTTGAAGTTCTTAGAAAACGCTTTGCAAATGAAACTCTATTTTCCTTCTCCACAGAACCTCAAGCACTGTCACATTTGTTCCAGAGGTCACACACTGGCACCTCATGGCCCAAATCTTGCAACCAGAAGTGTTTTATGTGCTCTGCAAGTTGCTTAACCAAACTGGGGTGCCCCTGCAAGGGCTCTGTTGTCCCCTGATGCTCTGTCCTCATTTCTCCTATTGTCTCCTGCTTGCTCTTCCCTTCATGCCTGGACTCATCTTTTTGATTGTTTCTCATTAAAACATGACACTCCACAGTATAGTGCAGACCTAGGAATGTTGGTGTATAGCAGGACCATGGAGCCAAATATCCGGAAGAATCAGAGCCCCTGGGATAGTTCCTCCTTATCCCCTTTGGCAGCCTCTTCTCTTCACTGAGCTTGGAAGTCAGAGGTGGGGAAAGGCAGGTGAGAGGGCCAAGAGTTCCCGTGTCCTTGGGCCCACCTGTCCGCTGCTCCACATAAATGATACTCTGGGAGGCCCTCGAGGGCCAGTGGTGCATCCCTTGCTGGCTACCTGAAGGCTGTTCCTTTAAAGACTCGGGACTGTGGCTGAGCAGGAAATTAAGTAATTTTGTTATTTTTCCTTGATAATGCTAAAATTATTAATCTTTGAAGATAAGTACTGTTCAGAGCATAATGAGCTAGAGTTGTTGATAATTATAATTTTGAAGAGTTTGAGCTTGCTGTCAGCCAAGTAATTAAAGGGGTGGGACCAGGGTTCTACTTCGTTCTTGACGGTTGGGCTTCTGGTAAGAACTCTTCTCCGCGTGACAAAAGCACCCTCATTCTGGGCCTGTGCTGCCATGAAAGGCTTAGTTAAATCAAGGGAAGTAGTCCACTGTCTTGTGAAGAGGTCTCTTTGCCTGATTTTCCCCCTGGCCTTCTGTCTTTTTCCTATAATACTCCCGTTGTTTTGGAAAAGCTGGGCACCCTGACAGATCCTACTCTCCACTGATTGAACAGAGCCTGGGGGTCTGGTCACGCAGCCCAGGGAAGAGGCTCCACTTCTTTCCTTCTTCAGCAGCTGCCCCCTACACCCCTTTGCCCATGAGCCACCATTTTTTATAAACTTCTTGTGTATACTAGCGCAGGACTAAAAAAATTGAATGAAAAGAAAAGAGGAAGAGAAAATGGAAAACTAATGATTCAAGAAATCACATAGCATGAGATAATTCTATTTTGAAATCATAGCAGTGGCACCCAGAGGCGGACACTCCCCAAATTACTAGTGAAAATCCTTTGATGTCGCCAGTTGTAAGAAAGCCCAAGGCACTTTTTTATTATTATTATGAGAATGCCTCACATTCCCCAAAAGAAGCATTTAGCAGCTAATTTTTAAATGTCCGTATGTGAAGCAAGCTTAAAAAAAACAAAATGTCTAAATATCTCTAATCCTAAATGTGCTTATTTGATTGCTGGCTTTTTCTTAAAATAAAAGCCAAGCTCTTACATGGGCATTTGAAGTCCTGGGAGACCTCTCCGACCTCACCTGTCCACCCCCCACCCCCGCCTTCTCCCCTCACTCACTCTGTTGTAGCCCTCTGTCCTCCTTGCTGTCATAAGCATACTGGGGAACTCATGCTCCCCGCTGAGCCCAGGCCATGCTGAATTCCCTGCCTGGATCTCTTGCTTGGATATCTGGGGGCTAAGTCCCGCCCTTCCTTCAGGTATTTCTTCCTAAGTCTCTTTCCCTTACCATGGCGTATGAAACCACAACTTCCTACCTTAGTCATGGTAAAAGGGACTTTACAGGAGTAATTAAGTTAAGAATCCTGAGATGGGGAGGTTATCCTTGAGTAGCAGGTGGGCCCAGTGGGGCCTTTATAAGGATCTTTGTACGAAGGAGGCAGCAGGATCACAGATGGAAAAAGGAGATGTGACAACAGAAGTAGAGGTTCCATGATTTGCTTTGAAGGAGCCATAAGCGAAGAAATGTAGGCAGCTTCTAGAGGCTGGCAAAAGCAAGGAAACAACTCTTCACTGGGGCCTCTAGAGGGAACCAGCTCTGCTGACACCTTGATTAAGCCCGGTGAGACCCATTTTGGACTTCTAATCTTCAGAACCGAAGGGACTAAATCTGTGCTGTTTTAAGCTACTGTATTTGTGTTTATTTGTTGCAGTGGCAATTAGAAACAGGACCCAGAGTCACAAGACCCCAAACAATATGACCATCTTGGACTCTGGTTGCTTTGTGAAATCTCCAAGGCTTTTCTTTTCTTCAGTGTTTTCTTAATGGCTCAGAGACAGAGGGAACCTTGTAGCACCTGCACTCTGGGATCCTTTGGTACATGAGGCCAGCTTTTGACACTTAGAGAAATAAAAGCTGCATTGTGTGTTTGGGGACGGTGTGGTACCCAGGTGTGTTTCCAGATAGTTCAGCTGAATGTGAAGGAAATGGTGAGAAGCAAAATTATCCCTGCCAGGAGCAGTGGGATGCTGTGCCTACATCCATTTAAAAAGCCCATCATCATTTTAAGCCAAGTATTGCGTTGGCCAAAAAGTTCACTTGGTGTGTTTACATAAGATGGCTGTAGTAGTGCTTAGTTGTCCTTAACTTCATTCGAAACAATTTTGTTAGACTGTATTGTGACAGCTGTCATAGTGTGCGTTTAAAAAAAAAAAACTTATCAAAATTGGTGAATTTTTGTGTAGCCATTTTAATATTGAAGATGGAAGAAAAACATTTTCAGCATATAATGCTTTATTATTTCAACAAAGGTAAAAATGCAACTGAAACACAAAAAAAAGATTTGTGCAGTGTGTGGAGAAGGTACTGTGACTGATCAAATGTGTCAAAAGTGGTTTACGAAGTTTTGTGCTGGAGATTCCTCTCTGGACGATGCTCCACAGTCGGGTAGACCAGTTGAAGTTGATAGCGATCAAATCAAGACGTTAATAGAGAACAATCAACGTTTTACCACACAGGAGATAGCTTATGTACTCAAAATATACAAATCAAGCATTGAAAATCATTTGTACCAGCTTAACATACGTTAAGCAAAACAAAAAAACCTTGACTGTATTTCACATGCAATTCTCTACTGAAACGTAAGAAAACGTTCCGTTTTTAAAACAAATTGTGACGGGCGATGAAAAGTGGATACTGTACAATAATGTGGAACAGAAGAGATCGTGGGGTAAGAGAAATGAACCACCACCAACCACACCAAAGGCCGGTCTTCATCCAAAGAAGGTGATGTTGTGTACATGGTGGGATTGGAAGGGAGTCCTCTATTATGAGCTCCTTCCGGAAAACCGAACGATTAATTCCAACAAGTACAGCTTCCGATTAGACCAACTGAAAGCAGCACTCGATGAAAAGTGTCCAGAATTAGTCAACAGAAACCGCATAATCTTCCGTCAGGATACCACACGCAAGACCTCATGTTTCTTTGATGACCAGGGAAAAACTGTTACAGCTTGGCTGGGAAGTTCTGATTCATCCGCCATATTCACCAGATGTTGCACCTTCAGATTTCCATTTATTTGTCTTTACAAAATTCTCTTAATGAAAAAAATTTCAATTCTCCGGAAGACAGCAAAAGGCACCTGGGACAGTTCTTTGCTCAAATAGACAAAACGTTTTGGAAAGATGGAATTATGAAGTTGCCTGAAAAATGGCAGACGGTCGTGGAACAAAACGGTGAATATGTTGTTCAGTAAAGTTCTTGGTGAAAATGAAAAATGTGTCTTTTACTTTTACTTTAAAACCAAAGGAACTTTTTGGCCAACCCATAGATAATTCTCTTCAGTTTAAGGATGTGATTGGCTGGCGGATTTCGAAAGCCATGTCTTTTTATGGTCATTCAGAAGAGTGAACTTCAGAAGTCAGAGCTCACAGCTGATGGGAAGCGTTTGTCATTTTACCTGTTAACGTCTGGGTCCAAACAGGGCAGAAAGAACAGTGAGGAAAGTCACACCATGGCCTGTTCCTATTCATTTATTCATGGAATTCTCCTATTTTCATCTGGGGGAATTAACACATTTTTTTTTTCAGGGCCTAAATATTTTTGCAGCTTTATTGAAGTAATTGAAATACAATGAATTGCCCATATTTAAAGTGTATAATTTGTTCTTTAAGCAAATATATAAACAAGTGAAACCAGCACCTCACTCAAGATAATGAGCATATTCATCACCCCCCAAGATTTCTACACGTCCTTCCTTCCTCCACTCCTTGTCCCCTAAGAAATAACTGATAGGCTGTTTGTATTTGTGGATTAATTTGCATTTTCTAGAAACTTATGTCAGTGGAATCATGCAGTGTTTTTTGTTTTTTTTTTTTACATCTTTATTGGAGTATAATTGCTTTACAATGGTGTGTTAGTTTCTGCTTTATAACAAAGTGAATCAGTTATACATATACATATGTTCCCATATCTCTTCCCTCTTGCATCTCCCTCCCTCCCACCCACCCTATCCCACCCCTCCAGGCGGTCACAAAGCACCGAGCTGATCTCCCTGTGCTATGCAGCTGCTTCCCACTAGCTATCTACCTTACGTTTGGTAGTGTATATATGTCCATGCCTCTCTCTCGCTTTGTCACAGCTTACCCTTCCCACTCCCCATATCCTCAAGTCCATTCTCTAGAAGGTCTGTGTCTTTATTCCTGTCTTACCCCTAGGTTCTTCATGACATTCTTTTTTCCTTAAATTCCATATATATGTGTTAGCATACGGTATTTGTCTTTCTATTTCTGACTGACTTCACTCTGTATGACAGACTCTAGGTCTATCCACCTCATTACAAATAGCTCAATTTCGCTTCTTTTTATGGCTGAGTAATATTCCATTGTATATATGTGCCACATCTTCTTTATCCATTCGTCTGATGATGGACACTTAGGTTGTTTCCATCTCCAGGCTATTGTAAATAGAGCTGCAATGAACATTTTGGTACATGACTCTTTATGAATTACGATTTTCTCAGGGTATATGCCCAGTAGTGGGATTGCTGTGTCATATGGTAGTTCTATTTTTAGTTTTTTAAGGAACCTCCATACTGTTGGCTGTATCAATTTACATTCCCACCAACAGTGCAAGAGGATTCCCTTTTCTCCACACCCTCTTCAGCATTTATTGTTTCTAGATTTTTTGATGATGGCCATTCTGAGCAGTGTGAAATGATATCTCATGGTAGTTTTGATTTGCATTTCTCTAATGATTAATGATGTTGAGCATTCTTTCATGTGTTTGTTGGCAGTCTGTATATCTTGTTTGGAGAAATGTCTATTTAGGTCTTCTGCCCATTTTTGGATTGGGTTATTTGTTTTTTTGTTATTGAGCTGCATGAGCTGCTTATAAATTTTGGAGATTAATCCTTTGTCAGTTGCTTCATTTGCAAATATTTTCTCCCATTCTGAGGGTTGTTTTTTGGTCTTGTTTATGGTTTACTTTGCTGTGCAAAAGCTTTGAAGTTTCATTAGGTCCCATTTGTTTATTTTTGGTTTCATTTCCATTTCTCTAAGAGGTGGGTCAAAAAGGATCTTGCTGTGATTTATGTCATAGAGTGTTCTGCCTATGTTTTCCTCTAAGAGTTTGATAGTTTCTGGCCTTACATTTAGGTCTTTAATCCATTTTGAGCTTATTTTTGTGTATGGTGTTAGGGAGTGATCTAATCTCATACTTTTACATGTACCTGTCCAGTTTTCCCAGCACCACTTATTGAAGAGGCTGTCCTTTCTCCACTGTACATTCCTGCCTCCTTTATCAAAGATAAGGTGGCCATATGTGCATGGGTTTATCTCTGGGCTTTCTATCCTGTTCCATTGATCTATCTTTCTGTTTTTGTGCCAGTGCCATACTGTCTTGATTACTGTAGCTTTGTAGTATAGTCTGAAGTCAGGGAGCCTGATTCCTCCAGCTCTGTTTTTCGTTCTCAAGATTGCTTTGGCTTTTCAGGTTCCTTTGTGTTCCCATACAAATTGTGAAATTTTTTGTTCTAGTTCTGTGAAAAATGCCAGTGGTAGTTTCATAGGGATTGCATTGAATCTGTAGATTGCTTTGGGTAGTAGAGTCATTTTCACAATGTTGATTCTTCCAATCCAAGAACATGGTATCTCTCTCCATGTATTTGTATCATCTTTAATTTCCTTCATCAGTGTCTTATAATTTTCTGCATACAGGTCTTTTGTCTCCGTAGGTAGGTTTATTCCTAGATATTTTATTCTTTTTGTTGCAGTGGTAAATGGGAGTGTTTTCTTGATTTCACTTTCAGATTTTTCATCATTAGTGTATAGGAATGCAAGAGATTTCTGTGCACTAATTTTGTATCCTGCTACTTTACCAAATTCATTGATTAGCTCTAGTAGTTTTCTGGTAGCATCTTTAGGATTCTCTATGTATAGTATCATGTCACCTGCAAACAGTGACAGCTTTACTTCTTCTTTTCCGATTTGGATTCCTTTTATTTCCTTTTCTTCTCTGATGGCTGTGGCTAAAACTTCCCAAACTATGTTGAATAAGAGTGGTGAGAGTGGGCAACCTTGTCTTGTTCCTGATCTTAGTGGAGATGCTTTCAGTTTTTCACCATTGAGAACGATGTTGGCTGTGGGTTTGTCATATATGGCCTTTATTATGTTGAGGAAAGTTCCCTCTCTGCCTACTTTCTGGAGGGTTTTTATCATAAATGGGTGTTGAATTTTGTCGAAAGCTTTCTCTGCATCTATTGAGATGATCATATGGTTTTTCTCCTTCAATTTGTTAATATGGTGTATCACGTTGATTGATTTGTGTATATTGAAGAATCCTTGCATTCCTGGAATAAACCCCACTTGATCATGGTGTATGATCCGTTTAATGTGCTGTTGGATTCTGTTTGCTAGTATTTTGAGGATTTTTGCATGTATGTTCATCAGTGATATTGGCCTGTAGTTTTCTTTCTTTGTGACATCCTTGTCTGGTTTTGGTATCAGGGTGATGGTGGCCTCGTAGAATGAGTTTGGGAGGGTTCCTCCCTCTGCTATATTCTGGAAGAGTTTGAGAAGGTTAGGTGTTAGCTCTTCTCTAAATGTTTGATAGAATTCCCCCGTGAAGCCATCTGGTCCTGAGATTTTGTTTTTTGGAAGATTTTTAATCACTGTTTCAATTTCAGTGCTTGTGATTGGTCTGTTCATATTTTCTATTTCTTCCTGATTCAGTCTTGGCAGCTTGTGCATTTCTAAGAATTTGTCCATTTCTTCCAGGTTGTCCATTTTATTGGCATAGAGTTGCTTGTAGTAATCGCTCATGATCTTTTGTATTTCTGCAGTGTCATTTGTTACTTCTCCTTTTTCATTTCTAATTCTATTGATTTGAGTCTTCTCCCTTTTTTTCTTGATGAGTCTGGCTAATGATTTGTCAATTTTATTTATCTTCTCAAAGAACCACCTTTTAGTTTTATTGATCTTTGCTATCGTTTCCTTCTTTTCTTTTTCATTTATTTCTGATCTGATCTTTATGATTTCTTTCCTTCTGCTAACTTTGGTGTGTTTTTGTTCTTCTTTTGTTCTTCTAATTGCTTTAGGTGCAAGGTTAGGTTGTTTATTTGAGATGTTTCCTGTTTCTTAAGGTAGGATTGTATTGCTATAAACTTCCCTCTTAGAACTCCTTTTGCTGCATCCCATAGATTTTGGGTCATCGTGTCTCCATTGTCATTTGTTTCTAGGTATTTTTTTAATTTTCTCTTTGATTTCTTCAGTGATCACTTCGTTAGTAAGTAGTGTATTGTTTAGCCTCCATGTTTTTGTATTTTTTACGGATCTTTTCCTGTAATTGATACCTAGTCTTATAGCGTTGTGGTCAGAAAAGATACTTGAAACAATTTCAATTTTCTTAAATTTACCAAGGCTTGATTTGTGACCCAAAATATGATCTATCCTGGAGAATATTGCATGAGCACTTGAGAAAAATGTGTATTCTGTTGTTTTTGGATGATAAATTGATAAATATCAATTAATATCAATTAATTGATAAATATCAATTAAGTCCATCTTGTTTAATGTATCATTTAAAGCTTGTGTTTCCTTATTTATTTTCATTTTGGATGATCTGTCCATTGGTGAAAGTGGGGTGTTAAAGTCCCCTACTATGAATGTGTTACTGTCGATTTCCCCTTTTATTGTTGTTAGTATTTGCCTTATGCATTGAGGTGCTGCTATGTTGGGTGCATAAATATTTACAGTTGTTATATCTTCTTCTTGGATCGATCCCTTGATCATTATGTAGTGTCCTTCTTTGTCTCTTGGAATAGTCTTTATTTTAAAGTCTATTTTGTGTGATATGAGAGTTGCTACTCCAGCTTTCTTTCGGTTTCCATTTGCATGGAATATCTTTTTCCATCCCCTCACTTTCAGTCTGTATGTGTCTCTAGGTCTGAAGTAGGTCTCTTGTAGACAGCAAATATATGGGTCTTCTTTTTGTATCCATTCAGCCAATCTGTGTCTTTTGGTGGGAGCATTTAGTCCATTTACATTTAAGGTAATTATTGATATGTATGTTCCTATTCCCATTTTCTTAATTGTTTTGGGTTCGTTATTGTAGGTCTTTTCCTTCTCTTGTGTTTCTTGCCTAGAGAAGTTCCTATAGCATTTGTTGTAAAGCTGGTTTGGTGGTGCTGAACTCTCTCAGGTTTTGCTTGTCTGTAAAGGTTTTAATTTCTCCATCAAATGTGAATGAGATCCTTGCTGGGTAGAGTAATCTTGGTTGTAGGTTTTTTCCTTCATCACTTTAAATATGTCCTGCCAGTCCCTTCTGGCTTGCAGAGTTTCTGCTGAAAGATCAGCTCTTAACCTTATGGGGATTCCCTTGTGTGTTATTTGTTGTTTTTCCCTTGCTGCTTTTAATATGTTTTCTTTGTATTTAATTTTTGACAGTTTGATTAACATGTGTCTTGGCATGTTTCTCCTTGGATTTATGCTGTATGGGACTCTCTGTGCTTCCTGGACTTGATTAACTATTTCCTTTCCCATATTAGGGAAGTTTTCAACTACAATCTCTTCAAATATTTTCTCAGTCCCTTTCTTTTTCTCTTCTTCTTCTGGAACCCCAATAATTCGAATGTTGGTGCATATAATGTTGTCCCAGAGGTCTCTGAGACTGTCCTCAGTTCATTTCATTCTTTTTTCTTTATTCTGCTCTGCAGTAGTTATTTCCACTATTTTATCTTCCACGTCACTTATATGTTCTTCTACCTCAGTTATTCTGCTTTGATCCCATCTAGAGTATTTTAAATTTCATTTATTGTTTTGTTTACTGTTGTTTGTTTCATCTTTAGTTCTTCTAGGTCCTTGTTAAATGTTTCTTGCATTTTGTCTATTCTATTTCCAAGATTTTGGATCATCGTTACTATCATTATTCTGAATTCTTTTTCAGGTAGACTGCCTATTTCCTCTTCATTTGTTAGGTCTGGTGGGTTTTTATCTTGCTCCGTCATCTGCTGTGTGTTTTTCTGTCTTCTCATTTTGCTTATCTTACTGTGTTTGGGGTCTCCTTTTTGCAGGCAGCAGGTTCTTAGTTCCCGTTGTTTTTGGTGTCTGTCCCCAGTGGCTAAGGTTTCTTCAGTGAGTTGTGTAGGCTTCCTGGTGGAGGGGACTAGTGCCTGTGTTCTGGTGGATGAGCCTGGATCTTGTCTTTCTGGTGGGCAGTTCCACGTCTGGAGGTGTGTTTTGGGGTGTCTGTGGACTTACTATGATTTTAGGCAGTCTCTCTGCTAATGGGTGTGGTTGTGTTCCTGTCTTGCTAGTTGTTTGGCATAGGATGTCCAGCACTGTAGCTTGCTGGTCATTGAGTGAAGCTGGGTGCTGGTGTTAAGATGGAGATCTCTGGGAGATTTTCACCATTTGATATTATATGGAACTGGGAGGTCTCTTGTGGACCAGTGTCCTGAAGTTGGCTCTCCCACCTCAGAGGCACAGCACTGACTCCTGGCTGCAACACCAAGAGCCTTTCATCCACACGGCTCAGAATAAAAGGGAGAAAGAGTAGAAAGAAATAATTAGTAGAAATAGAAAGAAAGAATGAAAGAAAGAAAGGAAGGAAGAAGGGAGGGTGGGAGGGAGGGGGGACGAAGGAGGGAAGGAAGGAAAAAAAGAAAGAAAGAAGATAAAGTAAAATAAAATAAAGTAAGATAAAATATAATAAAGTTATTAAAATAATTATTAAGAGAAAAAAAAGAAAAACATTTTTAAGAAAAGGACGGATAGAACCCTAGGACAAATGGTGAAAGCAAAGCTATACAGACAAAATCTCACACTGAAGCATACACATACACGCTCACAAAAAGAGGAAAAGAGGAAAAAAATCATAAATCTTGCTCTCAAAGTCCACCTCCTCAATTGGGGATGATTCGTTGTCTATTCATGTATTCCACAGATGTGGGTACATCAAGTTGATTGTGGAGATTTAATCCGCTGCTCCTGAGGCTGCTGGGAGGGATTTCCCTTTCTCTTCTTTGTTCTCACAGCTCCCAGGGGCTCAGCTTTGGATTTGGCCCCGCCTCTGCGTGTAGGTCCCCGAATGGCATCTGTTCTTCGCTCAGACAGGACGGGGTTAAAGGAGCCGCTGATTCGGGGGCTCTGGCTCACTCAGGCCGGGGGGAGGGAGGGGCACAGAGTGCGGGGCGGGCCTGTGGCGGCAGAGGCCGGAGTGACGTTGCACCAGCCTGAGGCACGCCGTGCGTTCTCCTGGGGGAGTTGTCCCTGGATCCTGGGACCCTGGCAGTGGTGAGCTGCACAGGCTCCCCGGAAAGGGGGTGTGGATAGTGACCTGTGCTTGCACACAGGCTTCTTGGTGGCGGCAGCAGCAGCCTTAGCGTCTCAAGCCCGTCTCTGGGATCCGCGCTTTTAGCCGCGGCTCGCACCCGTCTCTGGAGCTCCTTTAAGCACCGTTCTTAATCTCCTCTCCTCGCGCACCAGGAAACAAAGAGGGAAGAAAAAGTCTCTTGCCTCTTCGGCAGGTCCAGACTTTTCCCCGGAATCCCTCCTGGCCAGCCGTGGCGCACTAACCCCCTGCAGCCTGTGTTCACGCGGCCAACCCCAGTCCTCTCCCTGCGCTCCGACCGAAGCCCGAGCCTCAGCTCCCAGCCCCGCCCGCCCCGGCGGGGTAGCGGACAAGCCTCTCAGGCTGGTGAGTGCCGGTCAGCCCTGATCCTCTGTGCGGGGATCTCTCTGCTTTGCCCTCCGCACCCCTGTTGCTGTGCTCTTCTCCGCGGCTTCGAAGCTTCCCCCTCAGCCCCCCGCAGTCTCCTCCCACGAAGGGGCTTCCTAGTGTGTGGAAAGCCTTCCTCCTTCACAGCTCCCTCCCACTGGTGCAGGTCCCGTCCCTATCCTTTTGTCTCTGTTTATTCTTTTTTCTTTTGCCCTACCCAGGTACATGGGGGAGTTTCTTGCCTTTTGGGAGGTCTGAGGTCTTCTGCCAGCGTTCAGTAGGTGTTCTGTAGGGGTTGTTCCACGTGTAGATGTATTTCTGGTGTATCTGTGGAGAGGAAGGTGATCTCCACGTCTTACTCTTCCGCCATCTTCCCGGAAGCCCCCCTAACACATTTTTTAAAATAGTGTATTCAGATAGTCTTTCCATCCCCTGTGCCCTCCTCCTGTCTCCTCTTTCTCTGTCTCTAACTTTACCTTTCCCTCTCTCTCACACGGTTCGCTGACCCTCCACCTCCTGAAATGACCTGTATTTGTGAGGATTACCTTAACACTTGAAACTTTTCCAGCTTTATTTACAAATGATGATGATTTAATCCAGTGATCAGAAAATCCAACAGTACTCCCATCTCAAATGTTCTTTTGTTTAACTGACCAGCGAGGAAAGCCTAGGAATTACCAAACAAGAGAAACAACAGGAAGAGCTGGCAGGCTTCATTTGCATGTGCATATGGTATTTATTTAAAAACTGGAGAAGTGCTGAGCGGATGGGTTTGGGAAATATGGATGCGATTCTGGAAAGGGCGCTGTACGCAGTCCACACATCCTGCAGTATTAACTTGACGTGTGTGAAGGGAACATACTGGTGTTTTGGTCACAATGCCATCTTTTACTGAACGTTCTTTGGGGGAAAGGGGTAAAGTTTCAATGGCATCTTCATTGGAATCCACCATGACCAGCAAGCTCTTAACATCTCAAAGGGAGTAGGGAGAGAGGTGTTACTACTGTAAAGGAGTTTTTGATGAACTTTTGTATTTTCTTGTATTCTAAATACCTGGCCCAGACGAGGTGGAATGGGAACTCATTTGACTTCTATTAAAAAAAAAAAATAGAAATGAGGTAGGTATATAGCCAGTTAGAGATATTTTTGGAGAATCTTATGTTCTAAAGAAGAATTACGGTCCTTTTTTTTTTTTTTTTTGGCCACGTTGGGTCTTTGTTACCGTGCGCGGGCTTTCTCTGGTTGTGGTGAGTTGGGGGCTACTCTTCGTTGCGGTGCGCGGGCTTCTCATTGTGGTGGCTTCTCTTGTTGCAGAGCATGGGCTCTAGGTGCGCGGCCTTCAGTAGTTGTGGCACGTGGGCTCAGTAGTTGTGGCTTGCGGGCTCTAGAGCGCAGGCTAAGTAGTTGTGGCGCACGGGCTTAGTTGCTCCACGGCATGTGGGATCTTCCCGGACCAGGGCTCGAACCTGTGTCCCCTGCATTGGCAGGTGGATTCTTAACCACTGCACCACCAGGGAAGTCCCCCTCTTTCGGTCTTTTAGTTGCATATTTTTGGTTCCCCTTGAGAAGTTAAAGGGCACTTAGTGGTTCTTCTCACCTTGATATGCCCCTGTGGTTGTCACAGGAGTGGACTGCACTATGACATCTGTCCTCCGTTGATCTTCAGGGTTGATTCAGTTTGGATTGTCAGGTGCCCTTTCATCCATCACGACCTTGAGCGTGTCCCTTCTGAAAGAGAAATACTTGGTTCAAGAGGGGCTTTCCCTGGAGCAGATCCATGAAGCAAAAAGTGAAACCATTATTATTGAGTCCGTAGAACCTGGCAATTCTTTGATTCTACCTACTTTTAAGGTACAAAATCTTTAAAAAGCTCAGAAAGGTTGAAAGAACTTTTCAAAATTTCAGGACAGTTGAGCTTCAACTCAACACTCAGTCATCTTCCCTTCTTCACCATCTACCCAATCATACAAACTTTGATCCTTCTGTCCACTCCAAAATAGTTATTGAGTGCCCATAAATAAGAGTCAGTCTGTGCCTGAAAAAGCTCGTAACGCTTATTGGAAGGGCAGGAGTGCAGGGCTGTGGACCAGGTGCTCCTGTTGAGATGTGGCAGGTGGAGGGTGCCTGGGAGAGGAAGAGTGTACCTTGACCTGGGCTCAGCCGTGGAGAGTGGAGGAGGGTAGGAAAAGTCCCTTGGAGTGGTTGGTACATCCCAGGAAAGAAGGGTCGTTTTTCTAGGTGCCTAAGGTGTGGGAAGATTCAGTCCTCTCCTTGTTCCATTTACTTTTAAATAATGTAATAAACTTAAAAATCACTGTTTTTCCCTTCATCCTCTCATTCAGTCAACATTTCAGAGCTATGGATGCCCAGAGGAGTTAGACACACACCCTCTACTCACAGGGTAACTTGGCAGAATAACCAATGAGTGAACGTGCTAGAAGTTACTTGGTCCAGATTTAATCCAGTCCAAGAATAACTCATAAGTCCTGTGTAATCCTGAGATTTGGTTAATTAAAATAACTCACCTTATCTCATTATCTTATGTAATCACAGCAACACCGTAAATCAGATTTTATTAGCTGTTTCATTTTTGTAGATGAATGAAAAGAGGCACAAGAGAGGGAAAGAGATGTGCTCAAGATCTCACAGCGAGAAGGTGAACAAGTAAGGGTCTAAGTCATCTGTCTTTAAATCCAGGGTGGTTTCCATCACATCACTCTGCCTTGCTTACAGATAGCTGAACTCCTTAAACAACCTCATCACTGGCCTGGGCAATCTCCCCATTTAACCACTCTCACATGATGTCCTGGAAGGAGACCTAAATTAGAACATTTGTTTTGCATTAAAATATGATCTTTAGGAAATCCTGAATTAAGAAGTATGTGAAATGTAGAATTTTAGATTATCAGGCTCTAGATATAATCAGTTGCATCACCCTCTGCCATGTTACACGTGAGCAGGAACATAGTTTCAAAATCACAGGAAGAACACAAGTTTGCCTACTTCTGCCAGTGTTAGCTCAACTAACACATTGTTTTCAATTTTTAAAAAAATGTATTGTGGTAAAACACTTAACTTGAGATCTATCTGCTTAACTAACTTTTAAGTGTGCCATACGGTATTGTTAAGTGTAGGCACAATGTTGTACCCTAGATCTCTAGAACTTACTCATTTTGCGTTACTGAAGCTTTAAACCCATTGATTAGCAAACTCTCCATCGCTTTTTGATCTTCTCCAGCACCTGTAAAGATCATAATCCCAAGAGAGCAAGATGCAGATCTGTGGGTTTGATGAGAGTCTGGGCTTGAGAAGTGTTTGGAGCGTAGAATTATATTTCTCTTTCCATGGCCATTTGAGTGTTGGGATGAGAACACCAGTGCAGAACCACGGTGATGTCTGTGGTCAACAGAGACACTCTGTGATACCACCGGATACCAGCTGCATTGGGTAGAGACTTTGTAGAACTAGAGAAAAGACCTTTAAATGATAGCCTAATGGTTTAAAATACTTGCCTTTGCCCAGTCCCGCTTTCTAATCATAATTCTGAGCGCTGTGAAGTTTATTTAAAAGCAAAATTCTCAATGATTGTGTTTCAGAAGTCTGCAAGGAAATGTTCCATCGACATGATACTAGAAATATAAATTATTCCTGTTAATATTTACCCAGAAGACAAACTTCGTCCCTCAGACGACAGGGCAGAGACTGCCCATTCATAGTGCCGTAATTTTGATAAAATCAGAGCTGGAATGTTTGAGGAACGGTGTGGCCAGTTTCTTGCCTTCTCTCTACAGCTACCCCTGATGTTTGTCTGTCTCTTCTGTTTTTCTGCTGGGTTCTTTTTTCTTCTCAAAAGCCCCATGATTCCTGCTACATTGTTCCTTTCTAAACACCATCATCAATCACTGCTGGGAATTCCCTTCCTTCCTCACTCCCTTTAGGAAGTCATTCCCCTTTTGACCACATTCCTCTGGGGGTTTACATACTCCCCTGGTATAGCAGTCATGTTATAAACATGGGCAGGTGACTCCACAAGCTGGGCTTATTCCTCCCTCTTCTGGTGCTCAGCATTTAGCATCTGGCAGGAGCTCAAGGAATCTATTAGGAATGAATAAATGAATGGATGGATGTTGGAAGCAAACAAAAACAACAAATATTTGCATCTGGTTACTGCTTTCCAGAGATTTCAAGGAGAACCCATAGTTCATAGTCTAGTTGCATTCAGTTTGCCACTTTGTGTCCTTTGTCCAGGTGATTTTCAGGTAAACATTCACGCACATACACGGAGGATGAATATTTACCACCATCTCAGTAGTGGTGAGATTATAGGTGGTTTTCATATTCTCTTCCTCTGAACTGTTTGGTGATTTTATATTTTCCTACAATAAGAATATTTTATTTTTAGTTATATATTAACATTATATTTTTAAAATTATATTTTCTAGTCTAAAAACATTTATTTTATAAAATTTAGAAAATTAGTGATATTGGAGAAAAAATTACCCATACTCCTGACATCTCAAAACAAGCCACTATTAACACATTAACTTTATTTACTTCTAGTTTTTTTCCCCAGTGCATTGGTATATAATTGTGTTCATGCTGCAAGTGGATGTTTTTTATTTTTCTTCTTTCAGAAAACGTTAATACAAGTGTTTTTTATGTTATATATCTGCACGAATTTCACTTTTATTGACTGCATATCAGCCCATCTCTTTAAATATGAATATCAATTGCATAATTGACTTTAGTATTTCGCAATGTATAACAGCAACACTAAAATGAACAATTAGTAAGTGCTTACCATATGCTGGGCATAGTGCTAAGAATAAACTGACAAGCAAATTAAATTGACTTCGGTCATTACAGAGAGTGGAGTCCATAGAAAAGATTTATTTACATTAACAACTGTTACTCATTATAAGAGGTTTGTAGTGGATATACAGACTTAGAACATTTGAAGGCTCACGGAATCCAGTTTTAGGTAAGGATTAGGGAGGGTTTCCTGGAGAAGGTGACCTTGAAGCTAAGACCTGGCAAATGCATCACAACTAACCAGGGAGAAGTGTGGGAAAAGTGTTCAAGTTAGAGGGAACAGCATATATGATTGCACAGAGGGCAGATGCATGGTCTGTTGAAGGAACTGAATTTTAGTTTGCCAGAGAATGTTGTAGAGGATGGTGGAGGGAGAGAGGGAAGAACAAGGAAGTGGGTGAGGGAACCGGTAGCAGAGGTGAGTAGGAGCAAGATCATGAAGAGCTTTGTATGCCAACTTAACGAGTGGGGACTTTGTCATAAAGTGTTGGGGGGGGAAAATCACTGCAGATCAGATTGGCTAATTGCAAATATCATTCTGGCTCCAGTTCCAGAGGCAGGGAGAGGGGGTTGGAGCAAGTAATTCATGCAAGAGGTGTTGGTCATTTGCCTGGGTTTCCTTTTTTCACGGTCATAATAACCCTGAGATGAAATTTTCATGCATAGCTATCTTTCTGTACTTGGTATTATTTTATTAGAAACGATTGAAAGGAAAATGCTAACTGATCTTACTTTTACAACATGTCAGAACTGCTTGAAGCCTGGGTTTGTTCTCATTCTCACCCGCCAAGTCGTTTGAGTAACACATGGTAGAGATGGGTGAATGGGCACCTTCTTGAGGATGGCTCTCCATAGCCTGTGTAGTTCAGATCAGATTTCGTGCACATTTACACATTCCCTGCATCATTTTCCAGAAGCGCGTCTGCTACACTCAACCCATTGCCAGGTCTGTGTCAGTCACTTTTTAAAAATCCAACATTAGGGCTTCCCTGGTGACGCAATGGTTGAGAGTCCGACTGCCGATGCAGGGGACGCGGGTTCGTGCCCCGGTCCGCGAGGATCCCATATGCCGCTGAGCGGCTGCGCCCGTGAGCCATGGCCGCTGAGCCTGCGCGTCCGGAGCCTGTGCTCCGCAATGGGAGAGGCCGCAACAGTGAGAGGCCCGCGTACCGCAAAAAAAAAAAAAAAAAAATCCAACATTATTAGGATGATTAAATACACATTGCAGCTATGTTTCATGGAATCACTGGGTTGAAAGTGTTTGCCTAAGGTCAACAACATCATTTCCCTAAAGGACCATTCCTATTCTGCTTCATATAAATCCTTTGCTATTTTTAAAGTGCTTCAGGTTATAAGATTCCACTTTCCCAGCCAGAATTCTATTTACGGCATAGTATACAGCGTCATGAGATCTCAAAGCACATTCATTATTATGTTGCTGATCTCCGTTTTCCAGGAGTAGAGAATTAAGGCAGAGAGAAGTAAGATGTCAGGGTGTCAGAGGCAGGGACGGAATCCCACCCCTGGCAGACTGCATGGTCTCCAGAACTTAGCACCAGGCTCTGGGGCTTTGCCCAGGCCTCCCTGTACTCTGTTGGGGCGGGCCACTTTGGAGGCATGACAAATGGAACCAGGGCAGAGCTCTGCCAGAGTGCAACAGCGGGGACAGTGATGGAAAGCAGATGGAGACTCTGGCCTTCACTTAGTGAGAAATCCAGTGAGGGAATGGAGAATGTTTGCAAAAATCTCAGCTCTCCCCTGGGACATCTCCTGGTGCAATTACAAGTCACTGGCCTCTGTTTGCCAATGACTTAGTTTGCTTTTGATGAGACCAAATTCCCCTTTGAGTTTCTCTCAAAATTTTGAACGTTTCCCAAATTTTGTTTGACTTAACGGGCTGGAGGCCTGGAATTAAAACTCCAGCATTAGTGCATGAGAAAAATAAATGAAATCTTGCTTTACTGGGGGCAAATCGTTCAGTAAGGTGCTTGTGGCTGTCTCATTTGTGGTTTGCTCCCCAAATTGTATAATCCTTGGCTTGGTACAAACTTAGGGTGTCATTTTATCTGTCGTTCTGCTTCTAGCTGGGGATTGGGAGGCTCTCTCCTTAAACGTACTTCAGAAAGATGGTGGTCTATTCTGATGTAAGGGTTCAGGAAGGAAGGCTCACACCCCATTTGTTCTCTGGTTCATGATTATAAGGTTAACCAGTCAGCCTGCATGCTGTGGGTTTTTGGAATATATCCAGTTTTTTTTTTTAATTTTAATTGTATTGGAGTATAGTTGATGTACAGTGTTGTGTTGGTTTCAGGTATACAGCAAAGTGATTCAGTTATACATATATATATATATTCATTCTTTTTTAGATTCTTTTCTCATATAGGTTATCACAGAATATTGTGGAACATACCCAGTTTTAACAGAGCTGCACACTCATCATTTTGCGGTGATCAGGGAGGAATGCCAAATCAGACGTCGTGTCCCTCCCCTGGAGGACGTTTTCTAAGTGAGAAGTTGGTCTGAGACTCTATAAATATAGATGAGTGTCCTAACACAGGTTACAAAGCAGTGGATTAGCTATTTAGGGAGAAAGGTGGCAGGAAATTCAATCAGGGATGATTCCACACCCTGAGTCTAATAAGACGCTGAACCAACACCATCTTTAGTAAGTAGTTCTGATTCTTCTGTGATACCCCTGTCTCCCTCTCTCCCTCTCTCCCTCTCTCCCTCTCTCCCTCTCTCCCTCTCTCCCTCTCTCCCTCTCCCTCTCCTTCTCTCATGCCACCTTCGTTTTACTGCCAAATGTTAACCAGCAATTGAGACTTGTTGCCTTTCTTCTTCCCTCTTGCCTCCTCTCTCCTCTCCCCGACTCCTCCCCCTTCCTTCATCCTCTCTGTTACTTTTGTTTTCTGGTCATCAATCCAACATCCTCTTCAAGTCTTTGTCTTGCTGACTCCTCGTGATGATCACCCTGAATCCTTTCATCCCTTAGCTGTCATGCTGCTCTCTTGAGCTCCTCCCATACCTCCATCTGGTCCCTTCCTCTTCTCCTCACATCCCTGCCGTATGACCTTTCCTCAGGATTCTGTTTTGGAGCCCTTTCTTTTTCAACAGTCTCAGCCATTTGGGATCTTTAACCATCTCTTCTCTGCAGATGTCCCCACTGTTATCTTTCCAGCTCTGACCTCTCCATGAGCTCCAGAACGGCATCACCATCTGCTTTTCAAATCCAAAAGTACCGTAAAGTTGATTTATTTTATGTATTGTGTGTCCTTGGTAGAAGGTACGCTCTCCGGGGACATGGTTGTATGTCTTTGGTACTGTTCTAACCTCGGTGCCTAAACTCATGCCTGACGCGTGCTATTGGCTCAATAAATATATGTGGAACCAATGGAATGAATAGTAACTGCAACATTTATTGAGCACTTGCCTTGGAAAGAAAGTCTCTAAGCACTTTAGCTTAAGTTTAAGTTGATTACCTCACGTAAACATGACAAGATCCTGTGAGATCAGCACATTGTTAGCCCAATTTTAAAAGCAAGGACTGTGAAGCAAAAAGAAGGCGACTCTCCTGGTATGGCTAGTGAGAGGCAGAACGGGCTTCAAATCCAGACAGGGTGACCAAGTCCAGCTTTTAATCACTGGGTTCTGCTTAGAGGTCTGTATCTGATCTCTGCCATTTATTAGCTGTATGAACTTGGCCAAGCCTTTTAAGTTACCTGAGCTTCTGCTTCCTCATCTATTAAAAAGATGTCACCTCTGACTCCACAGTGTTATATGCCAACATATGTTATATATTGGCTTTGCCAACGGTGCAATTCAGCATCAATGTTATCCCTCGAATAAGGACCATTAATAGTTAAGGAATAAAACAATGATAGGGTCTTTTAAGAGTTACAGAGCCACATAACAAAATAAAACAGAAACAACAAACCACAAGAGTTGAAGTTATGTCATCACTCTTAAAGGAGCTCACACCCACGCTGCCTGCCTGCCTTCCTTCCTTCCATCCGTCCGTCATATATTTATTGTAGTCCTCCCAGGGGTAAGCCTGGGCTAGAGACCAAAGGACAAAGGTAAGTCCATTTGGTGTGGTGGAGGAGGTAGATGTTGCTGTGATTCGTGGGACGGTGCGGTATGGAGGGTGCTATACCACACAAGAATGAATTGAGAGCTTTGGGGACCCTGAGGAGCTTAGATCTCCCTGGTTGTGGTGTTGAGGACGGCTTTACGGCAGGCTCGACACTTGCTCTGCATTCTGAAGGATTAAGAGCTGGTCAAAGACCTCAGAGTTTCAGGAATGATACAAAAATAAGAGAGATCCCACTCATAGCTTACCGTCATGTGCTTTTAATAGAGTATAACCAAAAGATAAGATTTAGTCTAGACAAGAGAGAATAGTATTGATTGTAGTTCTTGGAAGAAGGCTATAGTAGGAGGACCTTGAAAGGGAACTGAAGGATTTGAGCAGCAGAGAGAATGCAAGAGTTTATTCCTCTGTGTTCTCCTCTTGTGTCTAAGTCAGGTAACCCTGGGAAAACTGGTTGACACATGGCTCATCTGGGTGCCCCACCTGTGGGCCCCTTAAAGTCTTCTCTTAGGTTCCCCTGCCATGGGTGCCAGAGAGGGCTTTGTAGGTCACTGTTAAATCACCAGCCTGGAAAAGAACCAGGGAGGCATCTGCTTACCAGAATGGGAAAGTGGCTGGAAAAGGAGTCTCGTATTTGGTCTGGAGATTTCAGGATAGTGAAGCAAAGGCACACATCTGTAGTTATGCAGCAGAGAGAAGAAAAGGAGAGTGAGACTATATAAGCCTGTGGTTCTTTGGCTGTGGGTCTGAAGGAATCCAAGAAGATGTGTGTAATCCTCCCTCTCTTTTGCTGGAGTCCAGGACCTTCCCCCTGGGAGCCTGTGGGAGGGGAAGGTGCCAGGGGCTCCATGTGTCTCTTTCTTTGTGGTAACTTTCTCTCTTTGCTGGAGGGACCAGTTGTGCACGTTTCCAAGAGACTGGCCTGGGGACCTTCTGGTTTTCCAAGGCTGACTGATTTCTGCTCTTTCCTGGACTCCCCAAAGCTCTATTTGAGTCTTAGGGCCAAGCGTTGAAGTAAAGACCGTCCGGAGTCGGAATCAACTTTCTCATGACCTGTTTAAGACCTGCCTCAGGGATGTTCTGTCCTGAAGAGCTTTAGTTCATCTGGGGAAAGAGAGATAAAGCTGGGTGCTCTCAGTTTTTGAGAAGTGGCTTAGAATGGAGGAAAGAGCTCTAGATTGAGAATAGGAGCCCTAGATTCCAGTTCTGGGGTTTTGTCTGTGTGACCAAGAATATATTTGGTCCCATACATTCTGGGCTTCAGTTTCTTTTGCAAAATGAGGGTATTAGACTAGGTATTTTATACCTGTTTCCATGTTAACATTCTCAAATCTTCTCTGGCTGGTGTGTGTCTGTGTCTAACTTTTTCTAAAAAGAAAGCTTAAGGATAACATCCCCTGCACATTGTCGTCGCCATATGTGTGTGCATTCCTGACACAGCTATGGGCCGCACCCCTGCCATATGCTTCCCACACTTTGTCAGCCGGGCTGTCCTTTATGATGCATCTCAGCTGAGCATACCACATGTTCCTGTGTGCATGAGAAGCACTGACATAGGCTGACTCATGTCTCGTCCTACAGGCTGCTTCTTGAGGAATCCTGAATCCAGCCGCAACACCCCGCACTAGCCTGGCTCTGTGGAAGGGGAGGTGGAAGAGCAGGCTTCAAGTCAGCTCACACATATTTTATGAAGCGGCCCTGAGAGGGCTTCGTGAGGCTGCTGTTCTCTGCACCATACTGTAGTATTACACCTAGACTGGGGTGTCATGACATAGTGGGGTAACCCCTGTAAACCAGGTCAGGTAAATACCGAGGCTCAGGGAGAAGCACACTAACTGCCTTTAACCATCCAAATGGTGGCATGGCCTGAGGATGAAGCATTAAATCAATATGGTGAATTCCAGAAGGCAGAACTAGGATGGAAGCTTCAGAAAGGGAAGATGTATGGTTCTCTGAAAGTAGTTCCACAGTGACCCTTGCTGTGGAGTGGCGTGTAGTCCCTCATGAAATTAGAATCACTTTCCCTGTCCCTGTTGGGGTTCTCATGGATACATATCAAGTTTTTCAGAGATTTTAAATGAGTAATACACTTGATTCAAGTCTCAGCTCTACCATTTATATGTGACCATGGGCAAGTCCTTTAACTTCTCTGAACTTCATTGTCTCAATATTTAGAAGAGGATGTTGCCTACCTGGTTACCTCCTTCATAAGGTAGTTATGTGATTCAAAGAAGATCACGTTTTTGAAAGTAATTTGTAAACAATAAATGCTTAACCAGTGGTTATGATCTGTGGTAAGTCAAGGACCCTTTGGAGGATGTGCTCAGCACTGTGGAACCCATCAACAACAAAACAAAACAAAGTAAAAAAAACTTCATATATATACACTTTTGATACACAACTTCAAGGGGTTTACTTAGCAGATCCATGTGTCAGAGTTTAACAATCCCTGAGATAGAGATCAAATAATCATGCTAATACTTCTGCCTCCGTGATGGAGGCTACATTTCTGTTTTTACTATTCTACCCCCATCTCCCCAGCGATAAGACATGCACCCCATTGGCTTGTAGTTAGGGAATGATTGACATGGGTTATATGTGCCTGTGCGTGTGTGTTTGTACTCTGCACTTGTGCCTTTCTATCATTTAGCAGTTTCAACAAAGTGATTTAGCACTATCTGTGTTGGAGGAGACACAGTGCATCTCCTGGGTCATAATGTTTCGCTCACTAATGAGCGAGAAAAGGGTAATCCCATTGCTGTGTATTCTACTTGCCTGACTCCCTTCTGCAGGTTAATTTTGGTAACGTGTCATATTTTCTCTGGCTCAGAGGGATTAGCAGGGAAAGTACAGATTGCATCAACAATTCGAACTCCCTGGATACGATTTGGTATCCCTGTCTATTTCATTCGCAGCCAGGGTCACACCTGCTTGATATGTATTTTTAAACTAATTCCTCTCGAGATCATTCTTTCTGGTCAGCACAGCGAAAATGGTGAAATTGTTCTTTCATATCTATTTTGTTAGCATGTTTCACAGGTGCCCCTTATCCTTCCAGTGTAAAGGGAAAGAGTTCTAATCACTGGGCTGCCTGCTTCGTATTCACTGAGTAATTCATTTATCGTTAAATAAACTTCTAAAGTGAACTCTGACATACATACAGAAAATGCATAAATCATAGTGCACAACTTTATAAGTTATCATAAGCTATCACTATCCAGATAAAAAAAGTAGAATATATGCTCTCATGTTCTATCCTGGGCATTAGTCCTGCTTCCTCCTCAAAGGTAGTCAGTGTTCAGATTTCTAACACCATAGATCAGTTTTGCTTACTTTTGAATTTTATATAACAAAAGCATATAGTATATATTATCTTCTTCTTTTTGTTGTTCTCATTCAACATGATGTATTCTTCCATAACATTGGAGTCCAGTGTGTTAGTCTTTCCTTTGTGATTAGTGCTTTTGGAGTCTCATTTAAGCAACTTTTGTCTACTCAGAGGTCATGAAGGTATTCTCCTATGTTATCCTTCAGAAGTCTTATATTTTACCTTTATACTTAGAGCTATAATACATTTGACATGTATTTTCCTGTATGATGTGAGGTAAGGGGTCAATAATTCATTTTTTGTGAGAATATCTGAAAAGACCTTCCATTCCTCACTGCTTTTCTCATAAATCAGATCTCTGTGGATATGTGAGTTTGTTCCTGGACTCTCTGTCCAGTTCCATTCATATACTTGCCTCTTGTGGGTCAGTGCCATGATCTCTTAAACACTACAGGTTTATAATAAGGCCTAGTACCTAGGCATGAATCAAGATTATATTGTCTATTGCAGCTCTCTACATATTTTACAATCATTTTATTGTTTCAATAACAGCAATAACAATTAAAAGCAATTTATGGGATTTTGATTGGGATTGCTTTGAATCTATAGACTAATTTATGGAGAATTGATATGTTAACACTATGATGTTTCCCAGTCCATGATCATGAGGATATTGTTCTACTTATTTAGATCTAATTTATCTTGATAATATTTTATAGTTTGTATGTGTGTGTGTATGTGTGTAAAGGTCTTATACATATTTCATTGTACAAGGTTTATTCCTAGGCATATGATTTTTTTTTTTTTTTTTTTGTGGTACGCAGGCCTCTCACTGTTGTGGCCTCTCCCATTGCGGAGCACAGGCTCCGGACGCACAGGCTCAGCGGCCATGGCTCACGGGCCCAGCCGCTCTGCGGCATGTGGGATCTTCCCAGACCGGGGCACGAACCCGTGTCCCCTGCATCGGCAGGCAGACTCTCAACCACTGTGCCACCAGGGAAGCCCCGATTTTTAAAATTTTATTTACTTTTCATTTCGTCATAATTTTTTTAACTTATTTTTGGTGCTGGTATGTAGAGCTGGAAATAATTTTTATGTATTGATATTGAAGCCAGCAGCCTTCATAAATTTACTTATTCATTCTAAGAATTTGTAGTCTTCTCATGTTTTATATACAAAGTCTCATCTACTGTAAATAATTATTTCTTCTTTTCTAGTCCTTATATCTATTTTTTTCTTACCTTATAGCATTGGTTAAGAGTCCAGTTCAATATTGAATAGAAATGGTCTTGAAAGATATCTTTGTCTCATTTTTAATCTCAACTTTTAATTTCACTGCTAGCTATATTGATTGGTATATTATTTCTGTAGCTACTCTTAATTACGAAAATCCCTTTCTATTCTTATTTTGTTAAGAGTTAACCTGAATAAGTGTTGAATTTTGTCAAATATCAAAAATTTGCGGTGTATTTATTTAGATGATTGTTTGCTGTTTCTCCTTTATTCTATTAATGTAATAAATTATATTGATTTTTAATAGACTTTATTTTTAGAGCAGTTTTAGGCCCATAACAAAATTGTGTAGAAAGCACAGAGAGTTCTCATTTACCCCCATACAAGCACAGCCTCCCCAACTGTCAACATCCCCTACCAGAGTGGAACATTTGTTATAATTGATGAACCTACATTGACACATCATTATCACCCAAAGTCCATAGTTTACATATTGTTTGCTCTTGGTGTTTAACATTTTATGAATTTTGACAAACGTGTAATGACCTGTATCTACCACCCTAGTATCAAAAAGAATAGTTTCACTGCCTGAAAAATTCTCTTTGCTTCACCTATTCATCTTTCTCTCTCCCCTAATTGTTGACAAACACTGATCTTTTTACTGTCTCTATAGTTTTGCCTTTTCCAGAATGTCATATAGTTGGAACCATATAAAATGTAAGCTTTTCTAATAGGTGTCTAATGGTATCTCATTAGTGTTTAATTTTCAGTTCCCTGATGACATGATGTTTAACATCTTTTCATTTGCTTATTTGCTATCCATATATGTTTTTTGGTGAGGTGTCTTTTTAGGTCTTTTGCCCATATTTTAAATTGGGTTGTTCTTTTTCTTGGTTTGAGTTTTAAGGGTTCATTGTATTTTTTCATTAACAGTCCTTTATCAGATGTGTCTTCTGTGGGTATTTTCTCCCAGTCTCTGCTTGTCTTTTCATTCTCTTGATGAATTACATTGATTTTGAACATTACAGCAACTTGCGTTCTGGAATTTGCCCAAGTTGATTGTATTATAGTCATACACAGACAAAGAGATCTATGTACATACAGAATTTACTTGCTAATATTATGCTTAAGAATTTTGAATCTTGGTTTATGAGATAGATTGTCCTAAATCTTTTTCTTGTAATTCTGTTGTCATATATTTATATCAAATTTTACTGTCTCCAAAGAGAAGTTGGGAAAAATTATTTTTCTGTTCTCTGGAAGACTTCATTTAAAATTGGCATTATTTTTTTTTCTTAATTTTTTTGGAAAAATTTGTGGCTAGAACCATGTAAACCTGGAGTTTTCTTCATGAGAACTTTTTTTTTTTTTGCGGTACGCGGGCCTCTCACTGTTGCGGCCTCTCCCATTGCGGAGCACAGGCTCCGGACGCGCAGGCTCAGCGGCCATGGCTCACGGGCCCAGCCACTCGGTGGCATGTGGGATCTTCCTGGACCGGGGCACAAACCCGTGTCCCCTGCATCGGCAGACGGACTCTCAACCACTGCGCCACCAGGGAAGCTCCATGAGAACTTTTTTAATTATAGGTTTAATTTCTTTAAGATATAGAGCTATCTTAACTGGCTGTTTTTTGTTATGTCTGTTTTGGTAAGGTTTTTTTCCCCCAAGGACTTTTAAAAATTGGATTTAAATGTCCAATTTATTTGCATAAAATTATTCATAATATCCTCTTATCTATTTGGGGGGCACTGTATTGATGTCCCTCTTTTTATTTCTGATATTGTAATTTGATAACATCTCTATTTTTCTCTTGAAAAAACTTACCCCTACCCTCATACCAGTATACCAGTATTTCTCATTTGGTAAGCCCTCTTTAAAAAAACAAAAAACAAAAAACAAATTTTGGCGTTGTTGATTATTTTAATGTATATTTTATTTTATGATTTTTAAATTTCCTTTTTTACCGTTTTCTTCAGTTTGTTCATTTTATTTGCTGTTCTTTGCTTTCTTGAGATGGATAATTTGATTAGTGATTTTTAGCTTTCTTCTAACATAAGCATTTAAGGATAAAAATGTTTCTCTAAGCATGGCTTTAGGTGTATCCTACAAATTTTTTATGTCATATTTGCATAGTCATTGAGTTCAAGATCTGTTCTAATTTCCATTGTGATTTTCTTTTTGCCTTGGCATTATTTGAAGTACATTGCTTAATTTCTAACCACTTAGGCGTTCTCAGTTATTTTTGTAAATAATTTCTAGGTAGTTCCACTTTGGCCAGAGAATATGCTCTGCATTACTTCATTCTTTTCAAATTTGTTGACACTTGCTTTATAGCCTGGTGTATGTTTGATTTGAGTGAACATTTTGTGTTGTGCCGTGTCTGCAGTTTTTATGTACACTGTTCTTCCAATATTCTTGGGTATGCATGTGCGTGTATGATCAAGTTTCTTAATTGTACTATTCAAATCTTTTATACAATTCCTGAATTTTTCTTTCACTTACTGAGAGGTATGTTTAGCTTCCTACTATGATTATGAACTTGTCCTTTTTTCCCCTTTAGTTCTGTTGATTTTTGCTTCATGTGTATTTTAGACTACTTCATATACATAAATTTAGAATTTTTGCATCTTCCTGAACAACTGACTCCTTATTCAT